>NC_088335.1:33770000-33915000 GCF_036884655.1 Musa acuminata AAA Group | reverse complement strand
CATCACTAAGGATCTCTAAGACGAAAGATCGATAAAATAGAGAATTTTTCAAAAAACATGCATTCTCTCCTTTTAGTTTCAATTTAAGTGATTTGATTTCATACAAGCATACCTTTGTCTTTTATGTCAAACAAAAATATGTATCATCATTAAAAACCGAAAGACAAAGACAAGATTCATCACAAAAATCACCAAGACTTCAAATCATCATGCATAATTAAATCATTAAGCATGGTACCAAAACTTTTAACATTTTATTATGTCTTACATCATTATCCATTATTAAATCATCAAACATAATTTCATTAAACATAAAGTATTTTCAATCAAAATCAATAAGTAATATGGAAATCATTATTACTTTAAAACATCAAGTATGATTTCATTAAACATAAAGCATTTTCAATCAAAATCATTTTGTTTGTAATGCATTTTTCTTTTTAAATGAATCTAACTTATCATGCTTAGTGCTAGGAGTTAACATTCAATTGTCATGCACAAAATTTAATTATTATTATTTTAAAATTACTAGAAAGAGAAGCATGATAATTTTTTTTATTTTTTACTAACTAATTTAAAAATAACTTATGAAAAGCATCAAGTAATTTTAAAATAAAGTAAAGGAGTTTCGTTTGAGTTGTTTACCTCATTGTCGAGAGTCATCAAAACGAAGTTCATCATTTCGTCTTTATCGGTTTGCTCTTCATCTTCAGATGCATTCGATTCATCCTTTTGACAACTTCTTTTTCAGTTTTATATAGTCATCTTTGGAGTAACCCGGCATCTTGCATTTATAGCAAGTAGTTGTGTTTTTTTTAAGTTTATTTTTATTCTTTAATTCTTGTTTCATTAACTTTTTAAGCTTTATTATTAAGAGTTCAAAGTCATCAAAATGAACTTGAGCTTTCACTCAAGTGGTCTTCTTAAGTTCTATGTGTCAAATCCTTCCTGCTCTTTAAAAGGTTATTCTCATATTCATCAAGTTCATCATGTGCCTTACACATCATTTCATAGGTCATTAATGACCCAATAAGTTCTTCAAGAGCAAGGTTGTTTAGGTCCTTTGCTTCTTGTATTGCTGTTATTTTGGAATTCTAGTTTTTAGGAAGAAAACGTAAAACTTTATTAAAAAGTTTAAAATTCAAAAAATATTTTCCAAGAGCTTTTAAACTATTGATGACATCCGAAAAACAAGTGTACATGTCTCCAATGGTTTCACTTGGTTTCATATGAAATAATTTAAAATCATACATCAGAAGATTAATCTTCAAATCTTTAACTCTACTAGTACCTTCGTGAGTGATTTCAAGTGTGTACCAAATATCGAAAGTTGTTTCATAAATAGACACTCAAATGAACTCATTTTTCTCTAAAGCGCAAAACAAGACATTCATAGCCTTGGCATTTAAAGAGAAAGTATTCTTCTCTTGTTGAATCTCGTATTTTGATGATGAAACCACTTGATATATGTTTATGATTTAATCTGCATTTTGAGTGATGCAGGATGCTTCGATCAGGATGAGACAATTAAAGCAGGAAAAATCATGTTGTGCCGGAGGAACATGTTAGAAGATTGGACGTTGGGCCGGTGGATCGGTCGACGTATCGACAGAAGGCTTCGGTCCGTGGAATCGGGCATCGGGCCAAGAAGAGCAGGTATTGTGCCAAGGATATCTGAGTTGCGGAGTCAACTAGCCAATTGGGCAATAGGTCGTAGGAGAGGACGATGTGCCGAATAATCGGACGAAGCGTCGAGGGACCAATGACATGTCGGACAACTTGGTTAATTACTTAGGATTAATTGTCTTGATCGAAGTTCTATTTTAAGTGTGCGGGATTAACTACGATGCAAATAAGACATGCAGCAGGAGTTGCGCCGGAGTCAAGACCATGATCACGTTAGGAGTTCGAGAGTTCGACGAAAGTCCGGACGGTCATTGGAGGTTCTGCGGGAACAAATCTGAGAAGTCCAGGAGCTTGCCAAAGAAGCTCGTCGGAACTCGCCAAGTGGATCGTCGCAAGTCTAGGAGTTTGCCGAAAGTCTGCCGGAGTATCACCGAAGGTTTGTCGGATGTTCGCCGGAAGTTCGCCGGAAGCTCGCCAGAAGAAGCGATTGACGCATCGGAGCAAGTTGCAGTAAATGTCTTAAGAAATATTGTAGTTAGCATGTAGATTAAGTTAGGAATGGGAGGTGATCCCATTAACTTAATCTGGGGGCAATTGGGCCCTTGATAGACCCAAATTGGGCTAAATGGATCAACCCATTCGGACCAGAATTCCTGTTAGGCGGTGGCACCGCCCAGGAGATGGTCTCCAAGGAAAGCTAGGCGGTGGCACTGCTTGGGCTTAGTCTCCAAGCGAGAGTGGGTAATGCAACCGCCCCAGTCAAGCGGTGGCACCGCCTAGGCTCAGTCTCCGAGCGAGACTAGGCAGTGAAACCGCCCCTAACAGGCGGTGGAACCGCCTGAGCTCGGTCTCCGACCTCTGCTAAGCAGTGCAATCGCCCCTGTCAGGTAGTGGCACCACCCAGAGGCTCAGTCTCCGAGCTCTGCCAAGCGGTGCAATTGCCCCTAACAGGAGGTGGCACCGCCCAGAGGCTCAGTCTCCGAGCTCTACCAGGCGGTGCAACCGCCAAACCCCGGAATTCCGGGAGATGATAGTTTTGAGCTTGAAATTCAAACTGGTTTGGGGCCTATAAATACCCCACACTTTCAGCAATGAAAGGGTAACCCAAAAAAGGCACTGAAAATCCAATCTTACTCTGTGATTTTTAGAGCTCAAAAGTGTTGTAAAGGCTAGAAGTTTTCCTCTCTCTTTTCTTCCATGTTTTGATCTTTCAAGAGAGGAGAGAAAATTCTGTAAGGGTTGTCTCCTAAGCCCGTCAAAAGAAGTGAAACTGTTAAAGGGTGATTGGCCTTTGCCTATTGAAGGAAGGCCTCAAGTAGACACCAGTGACCTCGTCGGAGGAGGAAGCCGAAAGTGGATGTAGGTCACATTTGACCGAATCACTCTAAAATCTTGTTTGCAATTCCTTCTTGCTATTTATCTTAACTTCAAACTACCTCCATATGTGCTTTACTTCCTTATTACTTTTGTTACACTCCTTTACGAACTCGCTTTCAAGTTAAGTTTCCAAAAACGATTTTACGTCGGAAACAATTTTATTGTACGAACGCAGTTTTAATCGTCGAAGGTTTTCCGCTGCACTAATTCACTGCCCCCCTCTTAGTGCTCTTGATCATAACAATTGGTATCAGAGCCCAGTATTTCTCATTTCCGATTTACGCCTGAGAGAAATAGCTCTTCATGGCTTTCAAGAGGGCTTATCGGTTGTTCGTCCACCGTTGTTTAACGGATTGGACTACACTTAAAACTCGAATGAGAGTTTTTTTTATTTCTATGAATTTGGATTTATGGAATATTATTGAAAATGGTTTTTAACTTCCCTCTAAACCGATGAACGAATGGTCAAATTTGGAGAAGAAGTATTTTTCTTTAAACGCAAAGGCTATGAATGCCTTATTTTGCGCTTTGGACAAAAATGAGTTCAATCGGATTTCTACGTGCGAAATGGCTTTTGATATTTGGCATACTCTTGAAATCACACACGAAGGCACTTCTAGAGTTAAAGATTCGAAAATCAACCTTTTAATGCATGATTTCGAGCTTTTTCGAATGAAGCCGAGCGAAACCATTGTTGACATGTACACTCGTTTTACGGATATCGTCAATGGTTAAAAGCTCTTGGCAAATGTTTCTCAAATTTTGAACTTGTTATTAAAGTTTTACGATCACTTTCTAAAGCTTGGGAATCAAAAGTAACAGCAATACAAAAACAAAAGATTTAAATATTTTTTCACTTGAAGAACTTATCGGTTCATTGTTGACATATGAAATGGTGCACAATGCACATGATGAACATGATGAACAAAATCACCTTCCAAAGAACAAAAAGAATTTGGGACATAGAATATTTGAAGACCACTCGAGCATAAGCTCAAGCGATGGTGAACAAGAACTACTCACTAAGAAATTTAAAAAATTAAAGAAACAAAAATTTAAGAACAAAAAGAATGGAACTACTTGCTTTAAACACAAGAAGAAGAACATAAAGTGGGATGAATCGAGCTCCTCCAAAGACAAGGAGAAAATCAAGAAAGGCGAGGTGGCAAACTACGCCTTAAAGACATTCAACGATAAGGTAATCAAAACCCCCTTAATTTATTTCAAAATTACATGATGCTTTTCATAATGCATTTTCTTTTTTAGTATAGAATTAATTTTCTTGAAAATTGCATGTTAAAAAAAATAAAAATACAAAAATTATGATCATGCTAGTAGTTTTGAAAATAATCATGAAAAATACATATTTTATGATAAACAAACAAAATGATTTTGATTGAAAATATGAAATCATGCTATATGTGGTTAAGAAGTAATAATGTGTATCACGTTGATTTCCATTGTTATTTCTCGATTTTGATTAAATAAAATCATGTTTGATTTGAAGAAATGCATAATGATGTAATATTAAATATTTTGAAACCATGATTGACAATTTTATGCATGAGATTTTAAGTTATACATGATGATAAGCATGTGTTATTTTCATGAGTGTATTTGAAAAACATATGGTAAAAATGTGCCCGAATGCATGAACTTGCTAAGATTATTTTTCGGACTTTCTTGATTCAATGATCAAATCACTTAATTGCCATGATAATTTTACACTATTACATGCCTTAATAACATGTTGGTAATTATGTATTTTGGATAAAAAATTTCCATGATCATGAGCATGTTTTATCTTCATGTTTGAATTTGAAAATCTATAGCAAAACTATGTCCGAATACATGAAAGTGTTAAATTTTATTTTTGGATTTTCTTGATTTATTTTTTAAAATCTATTGATCTTGATGGTTTTATGACGAAATTCATTTTTCGATCCTCAACGTTGATGCATTTTTTTTTTAACATAAATGAAAAGGCATGCTAACATGAAATCAATTACTTAAAATGAAATACTTAAAAAAAGGAAAATATATTATCAATGAAATCATGAATCTACTTATGTTATGAATTTTGTGAACCATAAAAATGATTTTGATGATTTGAATTTGAGATGAGTTCTATCAAAATCATGATCTTGATTTCTTGGAATAATATGAGATTTCCTTTGATGATCTTTTCGATTATTTAAAAGGAGATTTGTCGAAATGATTTATAGAATTTTGGATTCATGACTTGATCTCTCATTTGTTTATGAGATGGTTGAAATCTTTATACCTTTGAATTCTTCCCTTCTCCTTTCAATTTTTGAATTTATGTATGTTATATATTGAAGATTTGAAACCATGTTTTGATATCATGCATACCCAACAAATGTTGATTTGACAAATTGAATGAGTTGAAAATGAATCATGATTTTTCCTTGTGAGTTCTTGGATTTATTACTTGATTCTCTTTTAAAACAAGATCTCTTCTTTGTACCCCTATGATTTTGAGATTTTATTTAAAGAAGATATTTACTATATCAATCATGTCTTTTTGTATTAAAATGATTTTATCCTTCATGACATGATTTCTTTGTATTTATGGCTTGCATGGCTTGAAATGTTTTGGAATGATGCATACAACACTATGATTTTTCCCTTAGATAAAAATGCATGCAACACTTTGATTTTTTTTTGAAATAATGTGAAAATCAATAATTATCATTTTATGATAGAATGATGATTTGGAATCATGCATGTAATAATGATTTATATTTTATGATTTGGTATGATGCATGCAATGATGAAATAATCATGAATTTGAAATGATATATGCAATACTTATAATAATGATGTACATGATGTATTGCATATGATATGTATCATGAATGCTTTAAATGATGAATGTTTGAGTATCATGTATGATATGCTCATAAATGATGATTGATCTATTTTTCGGTATCGTGAATGAAAAATAAGGTTTTTGAAATTATGTATGTTTTAATTTGAATATGTAATGATGCACAAATAAGATTGATACTTACCTTTGTCATAATCTGAAAATTGATATAAGGGTCTTCCCTTCTTTTTGACAATGACAAAAGGGGAGCAAGAATTTCTAGCATGGACATCATGAAAAGAGGCAAACTAGCTAGCTTACACAATTCAAGATGAAAGCAAAAATTATACTTCTCAAAAGAGAAGATGCAAATGTAACACTTGCCAAATTGTTTGCTTACCTCATGTAAAACATTATCTCTTGCTAGTTTGGCATTTTCTAGCTTGCACTTTGCAAAGAAAGCAAAAATGGCACTTCTCAAAAGAGAAGAAAGAGCTTGTTATCTTGAACATCACAAGCTTACCTATCTTAAGAAACAAAAATTGTAAAAGTACTATCTTGCCTATATCAAGAAGCAAAACTTGCAACTTGCACATTGAAATAGGAAGCAAGAATCATGAGCCTACACAAGAAAGCTATCTTGCATTTGCTTTAGAAATTTTTGCTAGCTTGTATATACTAAAACTTGCACATCTTTAATTGCTAGGTTGCATGATGATAAAATTTGATACTATGTTTATCATGCAATGATTTGAACTTTTTATCTCTAAACACATAAGAATAGGAACTTCTCCTTTTTGTTGATGACAAAGGGGGAGAAGTATGATGACATGACATGTTATGCATAAGTTTATGATGACATATTGCTTGGATTCTTGAATCCAAGAGTTTCTATCAATAAGCCATATTGATAGGCGGAGTTTGTTTAAATTCCGGGAGTTAAGATTAACTCCGTCATCAAGTGGTTATCATCATTAAAAAGGGGGAGATTGTTGAATCTCGTATTTTGATAATGAAACCACTTGATATATGTTTATGATTTAATCTGTGTTTTGAGTGACGCAGGATGCTTCGATCAGGATGAGATAATTAAAGCAGGAAAAATCATATTATGCCGGAGGAACATGTTAGAAGATTGGACGTCGAGCCGGTGGATCGGTCGATGTATCGACAGAAGGCTTCGGGCCGTGTACTCAGGCATCGGGCCAAGAAGAGTGGGTTTTGTGCCAAGGATATCGGAGTTGCGGAGTCAACTAGCCAATTGGGCAATAGGCCATAGGAGAGGACGATGTGCTGAATAATTTGACGAAGCATCGAGGGACCAATGACAGGCCGAACAACTTGGTTAATTACTTAAGATTAATTGTTACGATCGAAGTTTTGTTTTAAGTGTGCAGGATTAACTACAATGCAAATAAGACATACAGTAGGAGTTACGCCGGAGTCAAGACCATGATCACGTTGGGAGTTTGAGAGTTCGACGGAAGTCTAGACGGTCATCAGAGATTCTATGGGAACAAATCCGAGAAGTCCAGGAGCTTGCCAAAGAAGCTCGTCGGAACTCGCCAAGTGGATCATTGCAAGTCCAGGAGTTTGCCGGAAGTCCACCAGAGCATCGCCAAAGGTTCGTCGGATGTTCGTCGGAAGTTTGCCGGAAGCTCGTTGGAAAAAGCAATTGACGCACCGGAGCAAGTTGTAGTAAATGTCTTAAGAAATATCGTAGTTAACATGTAGATTAAGTTAGAAATGGGAGGTGATCCCATTAACTTAATCTAGGGGCAATTGGGCCCTTGATAGACCCAAATTGGGCCGAATGGATTAACTCATTCAGACCAGAATTCCTGCTAGGTGGTGGCACCGCCCAAGAGATGGTCTCCCAGGAAAGCTGGGCGGTGCAACCGCCCAGGTCAGGCGGTGGCACCGCCTGGCTCAGTCTCCGAGCAAGACTAGGCGGTGCAACCGCCCCAGTCAGGTGGTGGCACCGCCTGGGCTCAGTCTCCTAGCGAGACTGGGCAGTGCAACCACCCCTGACAAGCGGTGGAACAGCCTGAGCTTGGTCTCCGAGCTTTGCCAAGCGGTGCAACCGCCCTTGTCAGGCGGTGGCACCGCCTAGAGGCTCAATCTCCGAGCTCTTTCAAGTGGTGCAACCACCCCTGACAGGACGTGGCACCGCCCAGAGGCTTAGTCTCTGAGCTCTGCCAGGCGGTGCAACCGCCCTAGTCAGGCGGTGCAACCGCCAGACCCCGAAATTCCGGGAGATGACAGTTTTGAGCTCAGAATTCAAACTGGTTTGGGGCCTATAAATACCCCACCCTTTCAGCAATGAAAGGGTAACCCAAAAAAGGCACCGAAAATCTAATCTTACTTTGTGATTTTTAGAGCTCAAAAGCGTTGTAAGGGTTGTCTCCTAAGCCTGTCAAAAGGAGTGAAACTGCAAAAGGGTGATTGGCCTTCGCCTATTGAAGGAAGGCCTCCAATGAACGCCGGTGACCTCATCGGAGGAGAAAGCCAAAAGTGGATGTAGGTCACGTTTGACCGAACTACTCTAAAATCTGGTTTGCATTTCCTTATTGCTATTTATCTTAACTGCAAACTGCCTCCATATGTGCTTTACTTCTTCATTACTTTTGTTGCACTCCTTTATGAACTCGCTTTCAAGTTAAGTTTCCAAAAACGGTTTTACGTCGAAAATGATTTTATCATACGAACGCAGTTTTAATCGTCGAAGGTTTTCCGCTGCACTAATTCAAGCAGCCCCCCCCCCCCCCTCTTAGTGCTCTTGATTCTAACATCTCTAACTCATTCCAATCGTTCATTGGAAGAGAAGACTTTTGAAAATCGTTTTCCACAATGTTTCATAAATTTAAATCCAAAGAAAATAAGAAAACTCTCATTCGAGTTTTCCAATATTTGTAGTTCGTCTCATTGAACATAGGAGGATGAATGATAGAGTGACCTTCTTAAAAGCCAAAAAGAGTCATTTCTCTTTATTGTTAAACCAAATGAAAAAAAACGTGGCTCTGATACCAACTGTTAGGATTGAATCGGCACTAAGAAGGGGGGTGAATTAGTGCAGCAAGGGGTGAATTAGTGCAGTAGATAAAAACGTCGATTTTGAAAATATTTTCATTTAATGAAAATTGATATCGAAAATACTTAACTTGAAAGCATGCAGAAGCGTAGTGAAAGCTACAATTCAATTTGCAATAAAGGTAAATAGCAAGAAGTAAATGCAAATTAGATTTTTATAGTGGTTCGGTCATCATGATCTACATCCACTCCCAATTCCACTTCCGTCGAGGCCACCAGCATCCACTAGCAATCTTCCTTTAATAGGCGAAGACCAACCACCTTTTTACAACTATATTCTCCTTTTAACAAGCTCAGGAGAGAACATTTACACCCCCCACTATCTTCTCTCTTAAACTTTACTAACACTTAGAGTTTGAGAGGAGTTCTAATAAGATTACAACAGCCTTTGATTTCTTTTTTACTCTCAATTCTTATGTATGTTAACCAGAGATGAGAGGGGTATTTATAGGCCTCAAGTGGATTCAAACTTGGAGCCTAAAAGTGTCTCATCCCTGATTTTTTGGGTACTGGTGGTATTGCCTCCTATGTTGGGTGGTACCACCGCTTGTAGCATTGACACTAGGCGGTAACACCGTCCAATCTAGCGGTACCACTACTTAAGAGACTATGTACCACCTGACTATTGAATCTCATATTTTGATGATGAAACCAATCGATAAGTGTTTATATTTTAATTTATGTTTTGTGTGACGCAGGATACTTCGATTAAGATGAGACAATTAAAGTAGGAAGAATCATGTTGTGTTGGAGGCAAACATGTTAGAAGATTGGACATCGGACCGGTAGATCGGTCGGCATATCGACAGAAGGCTTCGAGTCATGGATTCGGGCATCAGGCCAAGAAGAGCAGATATTGCGCCAAGGATATCGGAGTTGCGGAGTCAACTAGTCGATTGGGTAATAGGCTACAAGAGAGGACGATGGGCCGAAGAATCGGACGAAGCGTCGAGGGACTAATAACATGCCGGACAACTTGATTAATGCTTAGTATTAATTATCTAGATTGAAGTATGTTTTACATGTGTAGGATTAACTATGATAGCAAGGCATGTAGCAAAATGAAGTCCCGGAGTCAATGACACAATTTTGTTGGGAGTTCGAGAGTTTGTCGAAAGTCCGGACGTTCATCGAAAATTCTGGTAGAACCAGCTGAGAAGTCTTGGAGCTTGCTAGAGAAGCTCGTTGGAACTCGCCAAGAAGATCGTCATGAAGTCTAGGAGCTTGCCGGGAGTCCGCCGGAACATTACCGAGAGATTGTCGGAAGTTCGTCGGAAGATCGTCGAAAGCTCGCTGGAAGAATAGACTTATAGACTTGTTTACCTCATATTATGTCTTAGATTTCGTAGTTAGTACGTAATTAGGTTTGGATTTGGGCCAACCCAATTAGAGACCAGCTAAGCCCATGTAAGGACTATGTTGGGCACAATAAGAGGCCCAAACAGTGCCCCAAGAAGTCTCATCGTCGTGGCACGGTCTAAGAAACTGTGTTAGGCGGTGGTACCGCCACTCTGGGTAGTAGTACCGCCCTTGGCAGGGTGCCAGGCGATGGTACCACCCAGCACTGCACCCCAGGCTGTGGTACCACCAAGGGTAGTGTCAGTGTCAGATTGACACTAGGCGGTGGTACCGCCCAATGCAAGCGGTGGTACCGCCCGTGCCTGGGAAACCCGAGATGGGAAAGTTTTAGGCTCCAAGTTTGAATCAACTTAAAGCCTATAAATTCCTCTCTCATCCCTGGTTAAAGCACACAAGCATACAGAGTTTAAAAAGTAAAGAATCGCTGTAGAAATCTCTTATGAGAATCCTCCTCTAGTCTAAGTGTTAGAATTCTATTTAGAGAGAAGAGTGAGTGCTTGTAAGGGTTATCTCCTAAGCTCGGCAAAAGGAGAAAAGCTATAAAAGGGTGGTTTCCCTTCGTCTATTGAAGGAAGGCCTCTAGTGGACGCCGGTGACCTTATCGGAGGAAGAAGCCGAAAGTGGATGTAGGTCACGTTGACCGAAACACTCTAAAATTATCGTGTTCTCTGGTTTGCATTTTATTCTTGCTATTATCTTACTGCAAACCTCTTTAAGTGCTTACTGCCTTCAATTTATTTACGAACGTGTTTCAAGTTAAGATATTTCCAAGATTTGTTTTCATTAGAAATGGTTTTTATCGTACGAAGTTGTTTAAACCAACGTTATTTTATTACTGCACTAATACACCCCCCCCCCTCTTAGTGCCGACTCTTAATCTTAACAATTGATATCAGAGTCTCGTTTTTTAATTTGGTTTAACACCCAAATAGAAATGGCTCTTTTCGACTTTCAAGAGGGTCACTCTCTCATTCATCGTCCTTTTTTCAATGGGACGGACTACACTTATTGGAAAACTCAAATGAGAGTTTTCTTGCTTTCATTGGATTTAAATTTATGAAATATTATCAAGAATGGTTTTTGAATGTCTTCTCTTCCAATGAACAATTGGAATAATTTGGAGAAGAAGACATTTTCTTTAAATGCTAGAGCTATGAATGCTCTATTTTGTGCCTTAGATAAAAATGAGTTTAATCGAGTTTCTATGTGCGAAACGGCTTTTGACATTTAGCATACTCTTGAAACCACTTACGAAGGCATAAGTAGATTAAAAGATTCGAAAATCAACTTTTTAATGCATGATTTTGAACTTTTTTATATGAAACCGAGCGAAACCGTTGTTGACATGTACACCCGTTTTACAAATGTCGTCAATGATTTAAAAGCACTTGGTAGAAGTTTTTCGGATTTTAAACTTGTAAACAAGATTTTACGTTCTCTTTCTAAAGATTGGGATTCAAAAGTAACTGTGATACAAGAGGCTAAAAACCTAAACAACCTACCACTTGAAGAACTAATTGGTTCATTGATGACATATGAAATGGTACACAATGCATATGATGAACAAAACCACCTTCCAAAGAACAGAAATGATTTAGGACATAGAACAATTGAAGACCACTCGAGCATAAGCTCAAGTGATGGTGAACTTGAACTATTCATGAAATTTAAAAAGTTAATGAAATTAAAATTAAAGAATAAAAATAAAAAGAATGCAACTACTTGCTTTGAATGCAAGAAGAAGAACATAAATTGGGATGAATCGAGCTCCTCCAAAGATGAGGAGAAAATCAATAAAGGCGAGGTGGCAAACTATGCCTTAACGGCTTTCAACGATGAGGTAATTGTAACTCCCTTAATTTATTTCAAAATTACATGATGTTTTTCATGATGTATTTTCTTTTTTATTTATTAGTTTAGAAAAAAAAAATTCTTAAAAATTACATGTTTAAAAATGAAAATGTAAAAATTATGATCATGCTAGTAATTTTGAAAATGATAACGAAAATTATATGTTTTATGTTAATGGAATAAAATGTTAGATTTAAATCTAATGATGATTCTATGAATTTTTTTCAAGAAGAAATAATGTGTATCTTGATGATTTTTTATTTTGATTGAAACCATACTTGATGTCTTAATAAAAATATTAAGAAGTTTAATATCATACTTAATGATGATGCATGGCTTTTGTATGGAAAACTAAGCATGAAAAGATAGATTCACCTAAAAAGAAAAATGCATGACTATAACAAATAACAAAATAATTTTGGTTGAAAATATCTTATGCTCAATGAAACCATGATCGATGAATATGCTTTATATTTAATGATTTCTTTGGCTTGTATATCCTATGATGATGAATATTTTGAAAATAAATGAAATCATGTTTGATTTAATGTAATGCATACCGATTATGCTTAATGAGTTTTTCTTTCGAAATGATGCATAATGATTTTTATGATTTATGGATTATCGATTTTCACGGTAATAAAAGTGGCTTTTTCGGTTTAAAAAAAGATGCATATTTTGATTTGGCATAAATGAAATAGGCATGCTTATATGAAATAGTGTAAGTGTCATAACGATTGTATACTTAATGATGCATGAAGATGTAATGAAAATATTAAATGTTTTGATTCCATGATTGACGATTTTATGCATAAGATTTTAAAGTTATACATGATGATTTTTATGATTATTTGATCTTGATGATTTCCATGATGATATTTACTCTTTCGATTTTAAACTATGATGTATGGTTTTCATATGAAAAACTTGAGTATGCTTAAATGAAATAAATCACATGAATTGAAATGACTAAAAAGAGGATAGGTTTCTCCTTGAAAGATTTCTTTATCGAGATTTCCAAAAAGGAGATTATGAATCTATTTGTATACTTTTGTGAATCTCTTGAAAATGATCTTAATTTAATGATTTAAATTTAAATAAGCTTTATCTTGATTTTTTAAAATTTATAACTTGAGATTTCTTATGCACGAATCAAGATCTCCTATGTTTCTTTTATCCACTTATAAAAAGAGATTTATTGAAATAAATCATGTCTTATGACATTCATGAAAAATTGAGACATTATGCATGAATCGAGTTCTCATGAGAATCTATTTACATTTGTCTTCATTAAGTTTTCTTGAAAAGATTTGTTGATGATTTTGATGATTTAAATTTGAATGAGTTTTATCAAAATCATGATCTTGATTTCTTGAAATTACTTGAAATTTTTTTCAAGATCTCTTTTTTGTACTCCTATAATTTTTTCTTGATATTTTATTTAAAGAAGAGATTTACTATATGAATCATGTCTTTTGGTATTTAATTGGTTTTATCCTTCATGACATGATTTCTTTGTATTTATGGCTTGTATGGCTTGAAATGTTTTGGAATAATGCATGCAACACTATGATTTTTCCCTTAGGTAAAAATGCATGCAACACTATGATTTTTGAAATAATATGAAAATTAATAATTATCATTTTCTGAAATATGATTTGGAATCATGCATGTAATGATGATTTTATATTTTATATACATGATGATTTGGTGTTATGCATGCAATACTTTAACTTATGATAATAATGCATGTAATGATGAAATATTCATGATAAAATAATTGTTTTGAAATTCATGACTTGAATTTTCATCTATTCTATTTATCTTTGTCATAATTTGAAAATTGATTTAAGGGTCTTCCTTTCTTTTTGACAATGATAAAGGGGGAGCAAAATGTGCTAGAAAGCAAATTTGCTAGCTCGCACAATTCAAGAAGAAAGCAAAAATTACACTTCTCAAAAGAGAATAAATTGCTATCTTGAACATCACCATGAATTGCTAGCTTGAAATCTCAAGAAGATGCAAAATATGCTATCTTGCACATTGGAAAGAAAAGCAAATATGCCAACTTGCATATCTTTAAATTTGCTAGCTTGTATGTTGTAAAACTTGCATATTTCACGAAGCAAGTGTTGCTTTCTTGAACATCTCTAATTTGCTAGCTTGTATGATGTAGAACTTGCTATCTTGAACACTACAAAAAAGTGTTATCTTGTCTATCTCAAGAAGCAAAAATGCTAAACTTACACATCTAGTAAAATTTATAAACTTGCAAAACTCTAAATTTTTGCTAGCTTGCATGATGATAAAAATGGATATTATGTTTTTTATGCAATGTATTGAACTTAGATATCTCAAACCTTTGATAGTTGGAACTTCTCCGTTTTGTTGATAATGAAGGGGGAGAAGTATATTGATGTTATGCATGATTTAATCATGACATATTGCTTGGATTTTTGAATCCAAGAGTTTCTATCAATATGGCATATTGAT
This sequence comes from Musa acuminata AAA Group, assembly GCF_036884655.1. NCBI lineage: Eukaryota > Viridiplantae > Streptophyta > Magnoliopsida > Zingiberales > Musaceae > Musa > Musa acuminata. The sequence goes on along the minus strand of NC_088335.1, from coordinate 33,900,374 downwards.
AGGGGGAGTTTGTTTAAAATCCGGGAGTTAAGGTTAACTCCGTCGTCGATTGGTTATCATCATAAAAAATGGGGAGATTGTTGAATCTTGGATTTTGATGATGAAACCAATCGATAAGTGTTTATATTTTAATCTGCATTTTCAATGACACGGGATGCTTCGATCAAGATGAGACAATTAAAGCAGGAAGAATCATGTTGTGTTGGAGGAAAACATGTCAGAAGATTGGACGTCGGACCGATGGATCGGTCGATGTATCGACAGAAGTCTTCGGGCCATGGATTCGAGCATCGGGCCAAGAAGAGCGGATATTGTGCCAAGGATATCAGAGTTGCGGAGTCAATGGTCGATTGGGCAATAGGTTGCAAGAGAGGACAATGCGCCGAAGAATCGGACGAAGCGTCAAGGGACCAATGACATGCCGGACAACTTGATTAATGCTTAGTATTAATTATCTAGATAAAAGTATGTTTTATATGTGTAGGATTAACTATGATAGCAATGCATATAGCAAAATGAAGTCCCGGAGTCAAGGACGTGATTTCGTTGGGAGTTCGAGAGTTCGTTGGAAGTCCGGACGTTCGTCGAAAGTTCTAGCGAAACCAGCCGAGAAGTCTCAGAGCTTGCCAGAGAAGCTCGTTGGAACTCTCCAAGAAGATCATCATGAAGTCCAAGAGCTTGCCGGGAGTCCGCCGGAACATTGTCGAGAGATCGTCGGAAGTTCGCCGGAAGCTCGCCGGAAGAATAGACTTACAAACTTGTTTAGCTCAAATTATGTCTTAGATTTTGTAGTTGGCATGTAATTAGGTTTGGATTTAGGCCAACCCAATTAGAGGCCAACTAGGCCCATGTAAGGACTGTGTTGGGCCTAATAAGAGGCCCAAACAGTGCCCCAAGAAGTCTCACCGTCATGGCACATTCTTCGAGACTATGTCATGCGGTAGTACCGCCAATCTAGGTAGTTGTACCACCCCTAGCAGGATGCCAGGGAGTGGTACCGCCAGTCTGGGCATTGGTACTGCCCAGCACTAAACCCCAAGCAGTGGTACCGCCAAACCTGGGCGGTGGTACCGCCTAGGGCAGTGTCAGTGTCAGACTGACACTAGGCGGCGGTACCACCCGTGCCTAGGGAACCCGGGATGGGAAAGTTTTAGGCTCCAAGTTTGAATCAACTTGAAGCCTATAAATACCCCTCTCATCCCTGGTTAAATCACACAAGCATAGAGAGTTTAAAAAGTAAAGAATCACTATAGAAATCTCTTGTGAGAATCCTCCTCTAGTCTAAATGTAAGAATTCTATTTAGAGATGAGAGTGAGTTCTTGTAAGGGTTGTCTCCTAAGCCTGGCAAAAGGAGAAAAGCTATAAAAGGGTGGTTGGCCTTCGCCTATTAAAGGAAGGCCTCTAGTGGACGTCGGTGACCTCGTCGGAGGAGGAAGCTGAAAGTAGATGTAGGTCATTTTGATCGAACCATTCTAAAACTGTCATGTTCTCTGGTTTGCATTTTATTCTTGCTATTACCTTACTGCAAACCTCTTTAAGTGCTTTACTTCCTTCAATTCATTTACGAACGTGTTTCAAGTTGAGATATTTCCAAGATTGGTTTTTGTCGGAAACGGTTTTTATCGTACGAAGTTATTTAAACCGACGGTAAAACCCCTCTTAGTGTCGACTCTTGATCCTAACACTGACAGTCTCGGAGACTGAGTCTGGGTGGTACGATCGCTTGATAGTCTCAGAGACTAAGTCTAGGTGGTACCACTGCCTAACATAGATGTTAGATCCATTCTCCTACATGTCTGCAAACTATTTAAGGAACAAGGAAGGACTCACTGATATGAGATATCGAAGAGCCTCTTTCATGCTAGGATGACTAAAGAGACACTGAACCATTTTCTAAGGATGATTGAGTGGATTGATAAACTAATAGATCCAGGAATGGTCCTAAAGGATAACCAGTGTGGATCTTGTGCTTTAGTCCCTACCATATTCCTTTACTAAATTTTAATATGAATAAGCTTGAGGTGATTCTCCCTAAGCTCCTCAATATATTGAGAGAGGTAGAGAGCACTATCAAGAAAGAAAAGCATGTTCTCTATACTAGTGAGATCAGAAAGAAAATGAAGGCAAAAAAGTCCCTTAAGAAGGGAAAGGGCAAGGGTAGCTAGGTAAAGCAAAGGCTGCTAAAAAGGACCCGATGAAGTACAAAGGTCAGTGCTTCCACTACGATAAAAATGGGCACTAGAAGAGGAACTACAAAGAGTATCTTATAGAGAAGGAAAAGTAGAAGCCTGGAGAAGCTTCAAGTACATTCATGATCAGTCTTCATTTGTCATATTCTTATGATAACACATAGGTGTTAGATACCGATAGTGCTTATTGTTAGGATCAATACAGCACTAAGAGGAGGGGTAAATTAGTACAGCCATAAAAATTTCGTTGATTCGAAAAATTTCTTTCGATACAATCATTTCGACATAGCCTGTATTAGAGAGTAATGAAAATAATGATTTAAAGTAAATGCAAAGTGTAGAATATAGCTAAGTAGTGAAAGAAAGAAGTAAGGAAAGAATACACTAGATTTATAGTGGTTCGATCATTGTGACCTACATCTACTTCTTATTCCTCCTCCGTTAAGGTCACCAGCATCTACTAATAGTCTTCCTTCAATAAGCGAAGACTAACCACCTTCTTACAAAGATTTCTCTTTTTCATGGGCTTAGGAGACAACTCTCACACCTCTTCTCTAATGATTAGAAAGCTGAAGAAAGTGGACTCTTAGCTCTTTTTACAATACTTTTACACACCAATACTCAAAGATTTTTTCACACTTTGTTATAGCCTTTGTTCTCCTTTCATATAGAAATGAGTTAGGTATTTATAGGCTCCAAAGGTTTCATAATTGGAGCCAAAAAGTATCTCTTCTTGGATTTTCAGGGTACTGGCAGTACCACCGCTATTATTGGGTGGTACCACCGCTATTATTGGGTGGTACCACCGCCAGGTACTCTGACATTGGGTGGTACCACCACCTAGTCTGGTGGTACTATAGCTTGACAAAGCCTCGGAGACTGTACTTTAGTGATACCACCACCTGACATGGTGGTACCATCGCCTTACAACATTAACTATCGGCGATACCACCACTTAGTCTAGGTGGTCCCACCGCCTAGACCACTTGGAAGGCTGAGCCTCAAGCGGTTCCACCGCCTACCTTGGGTGGTGCCACCGCTTGGCAAGGCTCCAAGTGGCCGAGTGGGCCTTCCATCCGACCCAACTCAGTCCTATTTTAGGTCAAGTTGGCCCCTAACTAAGTTAGTGGGATTACCTCTCAATCTTAACTCAATCTTGATTCAAACTATGATAATTAAGACATTAACTAAGCAATCTTTATCCAGTATGTCAATCATTCTTCCGGCGAAGTCTCAACAAATTTTTGGTGAACTTTTCGGCATGCTTTTGCCGAACTCCCAACGAACTCTTGGCGAGCTCCAATCGAACTCTCAACGAACATCCGATAAACTCTCGGTGAGCTTTTGACGAACTCCCGACGAGCTCTCAGCGAACTCCCGACGAACTCTCGGTGAGCTTCCGGCACATTGTTCGAATTTTTGACATCATCCGATCTTTGACTCCGACACAATATATACTTTATGCCTTATCCAATATCGTAGTTAATCCTGCAACACTTATCTCAACATATGGATTATATCATTTATCAATTGATTTCATCATCAAAATTCAAGATTCAACAATCACCCCCTTTTTTATGATGATAACCAATTGATGACGGAGTTACCCTTAACTCCCCCTATCTATATACCACATTGAGAAGAAAGCAAACTTGAATTCGAAAAGAATCGTAACCTTTGAATTCAAGTTAAACACTTTCGATCATAGTGATCAAATTGTAATATATCATATCAAAATTTTAATATGTTTGTGCATCATTATAGTTTCAAATTAAAACAAGAATAATTTCAAAACCTTGCATTTCATCCTTACTTCATACATGATACCAAAAATAAATCAATCATCACTATGGGCATGTTATACATGATACTCAAGCATACATCATTTTGGGCATAACATTCATGATGTTAAGACATTAAAATTTTTAAGCATTTATCACTTCATGCATTAAATCAACATTTTGATCATGATACCAAACATTCATCATTTTGCTCTGATACCATTTCTCCCCCTTTGTCATCAACAAAAAGGAGAATCATTCAACAATGCAAGTGTTTAAAAGCATGTCAAGTAAGTTTTACACTAATTTATCCAAGCTAGCAAAAATGAGAAGTTAAGTAAAAACTTTGCATGAAAAATGAGAAGCTAGCATTTTTGCTTAGGAGCTTTTTGGTTCTTATTAAGATGTGCAAGTTTCTTTCTTCCTTTGTCATAAAAAGATAAGAAGAAGAGGAAGAAAAGTAAGGGAGGAATTCATTCTCCACAAAAAAAATCAAGAACCAAATTCATGAAATGATTTGAACCAAGTGAAATTCATAATAAATGAGTTTCATTGAATCAAGCTTCTAGTTTAGTAAAGAGAAAGGATTCATTAAAAGGATCAAAATATCCATATAAAATCAAATCCCTATTCTTGCAAATGATCATCACATACTAAAAGTCCATGAATAAAAATTCTTAGAAGAGTGAGGAAGAATTCATGAGAAAGGAGCATCAAATAAAGGATCAAAAATCCATGAATAAAACTTCATAAATCAAATCCCTTTTCTTGTAAATAGAAGGAAGAAGAATTCAAAGGAATTAATTAAGTCATTAATCCAAAAATCCATGAATCAAGGCTCTTCTTTTGTAAATATAAAGACGATCTCGATTTAAAAAGAAAATTTAAGTTATGAAAAGTTGAGAAATCTGAAAAAGGAATTCATGCATTTGGAAGATTTAGCATGCCTAATTCTCTTCTAATGAAATCAAACTGTTCCTCAATCAATGGTTTTGTAAAAATATTTGCTAATTGATGCTTTGTATCAATAAAGCCTGAGAGATTCATGTCGAAGGATATCCTAGATAAGGTGAGTAGATTGTTTAGGTCCATTTATAGACTGAAGCAAGCTTCCCGAAGTTGGAACATAAGATTTGATGAGGTAATCAAATCTTATGACTTCGTTAAAAATGAATATTAACCTTGTGTGTACATGAAGGTAAGTGGGAGCGCTATCACCTTCTTGGTGTTATATGTGGATAACATTCTATTCATTGGGAATGATGTAGGAATACTCTCCATAATAAAGACTTGGTTATCTAGACACTTCTCCATGAAGGACTTAGAGGAAGCATCCTACATCTTGGGGATTCGGATCTATAGAGATAGATCTAAGAGGATACTTGGCTTGTCCCAATCCAAGTACATAGACATTATTATCAAAATGTTTGACAGAAAAATTCTAAGAGATGTCTCATACTGATGAGACATGGGATATCGCTTTCAAAGAATATATCCCCAAAGGCTCCTAAAGAAAGAGCGAATATGGATAAGATACCCTATGCCTTAGTAATAGGGTCTATCATGTATGTCATGCTATATACCAGGCCTGATATAGTGCATGCTCTGAGTGCCATGAGCTGGTATCAAGCAGATCCAGGCTTAAAGCACTAGAAAGCAATAAAGTATATCCTTAAGTACTTTAAAAGAAATAAGGATCTTTTATTGATATATGGAGGTAGTAGCCTTAGGGTTGAGGGCTATATGGACTCGAGTTTTCACTCCGATGTTAATTATAGTAAGTCAAATTCAGGGTATGTGTACACCCTGAATGGAAGAGTAATATGCTAGAAGATTTCCTAGCAGGATACTACTATTGACTTGACCATAGAGGTAGAGTACATTGCTGCAGCAAATGTAGCAAAGCAAGTGGTCTAGATAAAGAAGTTCATCACATATGTGTGAGTCATGTTGGGCAGCGAGGAGTTGATTCCCTTATATTACGACAACAATGGGGCAATCGTTCAAATGAGGGAACCCGGGTCTCAACATAAGTGTTCTAAGGAAGTTCCAACTTATTAAGGAGATCATGGCCCAAGGAGATGTAGCAATGGAAAGAGTTTCATTCGAAGATAATATCACAAATCCACTAACAAAGTCATTGTCTCATATTACCTTTGAGCGTCATAGGGGTCTGATGGGGATCAAACACATAGGTGATTAGCTTTATGTCAAGTGAGAGATTGCTGGTCATAGGAGCCCTGCAAGCCAATCACGTGAGTGATGACACATGTGACATAATACACATTCTTTTTTCTTATTACATAATTTGATATTTTATCACTTTATATTGTTTGTTGCATGAATATATATATATATATATATATATATATATATATATATATATATATATATATATATTGTGATGTTAATGGATTTGTGCAATGGGAATCAAATTATGATGAGATCACGAAAATGAGATACACTCATCTTTAAATATAAACCTTAAATAAATAGGTTACTCGAGAGGGACATCAAGATTGTTAGATCTTGGATTTTGATGATGAAATCAATTGGTGAATTAATGATCTAATTCATGTATTGAGATAAGTGATGCAAGACTAACTACGATCATGAAAAAGGTAAAACAATTAAAGAATAATCGAATGTTGGGCTAGAGTCAATGATCGGGTATTGGGCCAGATGAATCGGGGGATACACCAAAGGATCAGATGATGTAGTGAAAGCTCGTCGGAAGTTCACCGAAAGCTCACCGGAATATCGTTGGGAATTCACCAAAAGTTCACCAAAAGTTCATTTGAATAGTTGACATGCTGGACAACTTAGATTGCTTGTATCGTAATTGTTTTAGCCTTAACTATCATAGTTAGGACTTTCATTTGAGTTAGTTTTGGGAGAAATTCTACTCACTCAATTATGGGCCAACTTGGGCCAAAATAGGACTGAATTGGGCCGTTTAAATGGCCTATTCAACCACTTAGAGCCACATCAAGTGGTGGCATCGTCGAGACTAGGCGGTGGAACCGCTTGAGGCTAGACCTCCCAAGAAGTCTAGGTAGTGGTACCACCTAGATTGGGTGGTGGTACCACTAGTAGTTAATACTACTAGGTGGTGGTACCGCTAGAGCCCAATTTTCGAGGCTTTGCTAGGCGTTCATACCTACCACCCAAACTGAGCGGTGGTACCATCCAATGTTAGTCTACAAGCGATGGTACCATCCAATAATGGTGGTGGTACCACTAGTACCCCGAAAATTAGGGATGAGATACTTTTGACTCCATTTTTGAAGTCATTGGGACCTATAAATACTCCATTCTTTCCCATATGAAAGAGTACAAAAAGTATGAACAAAAGCCTTAAGATTTTGAGTTATAGAAGTGTTGAAAAAGTGCTAAGTGTGCTCCTCGTCCTTCTTTATCTTTGTGATCATTCTGAGAGGGATGTTAGACTTGTAAAGGTTGTCTCCTAAACCTGTGAAAATGAGAAAGAGTTGTAAGAAGATAGTTGGTCTTCGCCCATTGAAGGAAGACCATTAGTAGACGTCGGTGGCCTCAATGAAGGAGGAATCAGGAGTGGACGTAGGTCACGATGACCGAACCACTATAAAATTGGTGTGTCTTCTATTTTTTGCCTTTTTCCTTTATATTGCTTACTGATTTGGTTGCTCACTTTACTTCACACTTTTTTTAAGTTCAAATGCATTTCTGATATGATTTTATCGAAACGATTTTTCTAAATACACAAAATTTTTATGTAAGCACTAATTCACCCCCCCTCTGAGTGTCGATTTCGATCCTAACAGAGATAACCGGATAGACTAGTGTACTATATACCCATCCATATAATGGAGGTAGCTAGTCTCATAGCTACTCGTGTAGAGACACTAGGGATACAATGTAGGTGCTCATTGGAGAATGAGTTCACTAATTGAGCCGCTCACGGAACATTGGATGATTGATGATCCCTTATTATTAGATAACGATTCTGTTATCTCAATGGTGTATCTGATCCTTAGACTTGAGACACCAAGGATGTTTTGTATAAGTACTCCACTCTTTGATACTGGACTTATAAGCCTAGAAGTTTCAGATCTAATACAGTCGGTCATCGGGAGTGGTAGCCAACCTTACGAAAGCTATTGAATGTTGATAGAGGATCATCCACTCTTAGTATCATGAGAGGAATATCTCATATGTTCTCGCTTAGACAAATCCCTGGCCAGGGTCATTCAGATTGAGAGAGAAAAAGTTCTTCGGGAGAATCTAATTGGAGCGAGACTCGACTAGAAACCGTATGGGCCTGATAGCATCATGCCTGGTATACGGTCTTTGGGGTATTAGATAGATAAGGGACTATAGATATATAGTAACTAAGGACAGATAGGTCCAATGGATTGGATTCCTCTATATCGTCTATGAACTATGTCGTAGTGGCCAGGTTCGCCCGCAATCAATGAGTCGAGTGAATTATTATAGATATAATAATTCATTGAGATAGAAGAATTTTTTATAACTATAACTCATAGTCAGCTTGATATTGGGCCTAGAGGGTCACACACATATGGTAGGTGTGGCGACAAGTAAAGGTTTAGATATGAGATATCCATTGGAGCCCCTATCTTACTGGATATCCAATAAACCCCTGAATTATTAGATCATATGGATGAGATCCAATAAGAGCCAATGAGAGATCATTAGGTAGAGATCCACTAATCTTAGTAGCATATGTAGTTAGATAGGGATCTAGTATCCAATATGGTAGGATCCATTAAGGTAAGTTGATATGGGGCCTCTATAAATAGGAGTGAACCAAAGGATCATGGGCTAGGTTCTTTTTGGCTGCCTCCTCCTATTCTCTTCTCTCCCTCTCCTCATACTACAGCCCCTATTTGGGCCGTATACATAGCAAGAAGGGGCAGCCCCTTCTTGATTATGTGGTGCGCACGAGGAAGATATTTGGGTAGCAATATGAGTAGCGTCTTCGCAACCCCTGTCATATGGATCACCGCTAGAGAGGATGACAATTGACCTCATTCATCCTTTCTCACCAATCTACAGGTTTTCAGGGACATACGATCTCCCTATGTAATGCATCTTTCTTATACACGTAGTTTTTTGGTTTTGCGGGTTTTTATGCACCAATCTTTGCACGGCGATAAAACATTTTTTTTCTGTAGGAATTCTAGGATTTTGTTTTGTGTTCTTTTACTGCGCATGTGATGTTACCCTAGATTTCCCAACAAAAACTATCACTTTATGATTGTAGATCGCCTTACAAAATATGCTCATTTTTATGCTAGACGACATATGTTGCAAGTGTTTCTCGCTTTTTTGTTGAGAATATAACGAAGTTGCATAGAATTTCACGTTCCATTGTTAGTGATCGAGATAAAGTTTTTACTAGCGAAAGATCTCTTTCACTTGTAGGGTACCCAGTTCAATATGAGTTTTGCTTATCACCCACAAACAGATGGGTAGATTGAAGTAGTAAATAGATGTCTAGAAAACTATCTCAAATGTTTTACCAGTGATAAACCAAAGGAGTGGATGAAATAGCTTCATTGGGCAAAATGATGGTACAATACCCCCAAAGGGTCCAACATGGTCATGATCGACAAATGCAAGTTACAAACATAAACTTCACAAGCTCTGAACGTTTATGCAATAAAGGGTCCAAGGTGATCTACCACGGTAAAAAATCCTCACAAATGCCCACATGACATTGTTGCAGAATAAGATAATGAACTAGTCCTAGATATTATCCTAAATGCTCATATAGTCATATGCCACCCGAGTAGCTCTTGAGTGTTATACTAGCTGACACTCTGCATTATTCTACGAAGTTCGAAAACCCCAAAATGGCCTATCTAGATGGCTTGTTTTTAGGTAGTTTTGCATCTACACGGTGACTACATACAACATGTGTTTACAAGCCTGAAACGACCATAAAAGCCAACCAAACTGAAGATGATAAACCTACTATAAGCCCTTTACATGTTGTGCACAGCATGAACAAAACTGAAAGATATAAACATACATGAGCATTACATCAAATATCTTATTTATAGCTTTATTCGTGACATCACGATGGAGATGATCACGAGTGAGAACATAACGAAGGCTCAAAGCAATATGTGAATGTTTGGGTCGGCCAACTAGTCAGCCAGCCCAACTCCATCCAAAATTGATGGAATCATGAAGGCGGACAACACTCTAGCATTGGCAAGTGGGCTCCGACAATTATAAATCATCCTTAACCGAATTTTTTTATTTTTTTATTTTTTATTCTTTTAAAGGCAAGTGACGAATTAGAATTCGAGTTCAGAAACTTATGATAAACTATCAAGATTTTCTTATCAGCTAAGATAAATATTGGTACTATACGAGTATAGGATGACTGGGGTATCGACTCGGGTTACATTTGTTTTTTTTTTAACTGAAAAATAATCTATATATTGTTAAAAAAAAAAAGTAAAGTCAAATAATATTATATTAAATTTAATTTATAATTAATTTAAGATTAATTCACTTTTGGAAGTTGCCGAGAAGAGGAACCTTTGGTGCAATCAAACACTAATATATATTCAATCGTTTTGTATATTCCGCAAGGCGTTTCTTCATGTTTATTTGAATTTGAGAGGTGTCCGAGAAGTGGCGTTAAAATGCCGAATGAAGGAGTTTTATGTTCTTTTGAAGCTTATGATTGTATTTTTCACTAATTACACAGCATGAAAAGTTAAAATTATATTAAATTTGACCTTTTTTGGTTTAGCCCCTCATTCCATGGATTTCGAGCCTAAAAATTCTTTCTATATGTTTGTATGAAGTTTAGAATGCATTTTTATGAATTATTTTTAAGTTATATTAATTTTAAATATAGGGTTAGAAATCAATTCATAAAGTGGACAGTAAATTCTTTCCTGGTAGTTGTGAAGGAAAATACTACTACGTCTTGCTCATTAAGATCAGGTATACCAATTGATTTGTACAAGAGTTACAGGTTTCTAATAACAAAAAGCTGTCGTAAATTAACACAAACATGGAATATAAAAAATTTTGCGTTACAATCGACAAACTTTGGAATTGGAGTCATCCCGGATTACACAGCAGAGGTTGATTGCTGATTTGTCATGCCAAACAAATTGTCAAATAACTTTGGGGCCATGGACGGAAGAAGCATTGGCACCGGAGCCATGAAATTGACAATCTTTTCATGTACATGATACCTGAAATAGAAATCATCAGCAGAAACTAACAAGAAAGATATCTAAGAAAACCAAGATTACTAGTTACCTTATTTTCCGACTCTTAGAAGCACGACGGTCAACGACCTTTCGTTTCTTAGGCTGTAACTTTCTCATAGCATAAAAAGCCGTCTCTGGAAATGATTTGGGAAAAAGAAGGGTGTGACAAAAAAGAGTCAATACTATCCTAGCATAAAAATGCTTTCCAAAGGTCTAAATCTAAATACAAAGAATATACATTTCACAGGTGAAGAGAATGGTCTATAAATAGGTATCAGTTGACATATTAAATACAGAACTACTAACCAGATGATGTAAGATTAGACTCCAAAAATTCTTTCAGAAGTTGTGAATAGAATTCAGAGTCATCAAGTAGTTCTGGATCGCCATCCATGCTTCCATCTTGAACGTTGCCCTAAGTAAATAATTTAACACATTAGCATGATGAGGTGTGGATTCCGCAAACATTCAAGAATTTTGGCAAAGCAAATCCTATTTGTAGTTTAAATAAATTGCTAAATATCTGAAACAAAAGATATCATGAACAGTAAATCTTGAAAATTACAGATTGCAATTTTCCAGCATAAAAACCTAAGCGAATCAAGGGCCTACTGAAGTCAATTAACTTTGTTTATTTATGTTCCATTTTAGGTGCATCAATCCTAGAACAGTTCTTTTCTGTTACTGGTAACATACCCGACAGATTCAATGAACAAGGAAATCAACAAATCAAGATGTCATCTAAGTCTGAACAACAAAACGAATGCATTGACATAGATAGGATAAGTTTAAAACCTCTTCCTTTATTGTCTCAGATTCAGACACCTCAGGTACCTGAATAACAGAGCATCCAGATTAGAACCATTTTTATAATTTCCCATATTGAATATACAGACTTGTCCCAGCCCACTTTGTTAGATGTAGAAACTTACTTTTCCAAATATGCCAACAGAAGATCTACTTAATTGCATCCTCCTAATCATTCTGCTTGGATCTCTCATGTAACCAGCTACTTGTTCACTAATGTTCTGCAGTCACAGATGGCAAAAGAACATAGTGAGGAAAGAGAAAAAGTGAACTTAAATTCAAAGAAAATGTTCTTTAAAGAAAGTCAAAAACGTTCCTAGTGTCTCAACATCACCTGATTAAATGCCTGCAATTTGCCTCTAAATGCAGCAGCACCACTTGTGACTTGTGTCTTTCGATGCCATTTGTCTATTGAGCCATTTCTAAATGGTGCTATTCTGAAACAAAAATAATAGTGAATTCAGTAAACTTTATACAAATGCAAGGTCAAATTAACACAAAGTTATGAACAACGGAAGCATGATACTGTAACTATGATAATTAGACAGAAAATATATTCTATTGGACTTAAATGCAATAATTTGTTTCTAAAACACACATCACACTATAAACTGTGGCATTCACAAGATCACAAAACATTTACATCAGCAAAACCAAATGCTAAAGATACTTCCCACACACAAAAATTAGGAACATCCTAAAATTAAGAAAACAAGTATCCGACTAGATAAGACTCAATAACAACAGTTTTCCAGCACTAACCAGACAATGGTTCCGTAAAACTGAGAAAAGAGTGCAACTTCTTAAACCCCATAATTTGTTGAAATCCATTTGTCATTTCTGGGTATCCAGAACAAACAGTTATCTTAAATAATCCATATACAGCTGCCAGTCTAGACTTGCAAATCAGGGACGTTGTTCGGAATCTAATCAATGAATGTTCTACCATAAGATCGCACTATGTGGGTCCATAATCCAATATATTGATCTTTTCCCACTACTGGTAGCTGACAAGGGAAATAGTAATCATACTAAGAGCCACCAAATCTTTCAACTACCACTAATGAAGTTCTCTTATAGCTTCCTCTCTCTATCTGTGTCCTCTCCTCCTGCTACCAAGTCTAATTGACTTCTTACACTTTGTTGATATATATTTATAGGTCCTTTTTGAACATGCCTGTACCATCTTAAATGATTTTACCACATTTCATCCTTGACCAAAAATATCCCCAACTGTTCACCAATATAAATATTTCGCATGCATCTTTTATGTTAAACCCCACATTTCACTTCAACATTTTAATGTCTCCAAAGTTAGCTTTTTATATTCTTTCCTTGAATACCAAACATTATGCAAGATTCAGATAATCTAACTATCTCAAAAAATTTCTTTTGATTTATGGCACACAATACAATCACTAAATGCCTCTAATGCTCTTCTCCACTTCAATCATTATGATTCAACTAAATGAACAATTCATTAATCATTTTCTTATGTTCAACCAAAGAAGGCCAAAATAACAAAGACCTTCACCTCTTGGGATTATTTGCACCATTACACTAACTGTAATTTAGATTTGTCTCAGATATTGCCAAAGCAACACTTAACCTACTCGATACTAAATACCAATCCTACTTAATTGGAAACTTTCTTTTCTAAAATTTCTGTCACCATAACATAGATTTATAATGAATCCTAACTAGATTTTTATCAGTGAAAAAAAATATTATTTGCACTATTACACTAACTGTAATTTAGATTTGTCTCAGATATTGCCAAAGCAACACTTAACCTGCTCGATACTAAATACTAATCCTTCTTAATTGGAAACTTCCTTTTCTAAAATTTCTGTCACCATTACATAGATTTATAATGAATCCTAACTAGATTTTTATCAGTGAAAAAAATATTATTAGATGCACTATGAAATCAATCTTAATTGTGCTTAGTAAAATCCACCCTTTACTAATAATAGAAAGATACGAACTTAAAGTTGGTCATTCATGCTAATGAAAGGAAACTCATTGGACATACCAATTACTCTAACACAGTAACAACTCCATACATATCTTTTATAAGGTCAGTCATATTATATCTCATGAACTCTAATGAACTTGTGGTAAGTGAACATGAACCATATGCAAGTCTTTCCTCTTTCTTATTTATATTTCCGTTGTCTTAATACAGAAATAGCATAATGGTCGATCATGCATAAAGCCAAACAATTTTTTTAAAATAATCGTCTTATATCTCAATCTTCACTATACCCACTTTCAAAATTTCATACTACAACTTATTAGCTTAATTGCCCCATGACTTGAGCATCATTAAATATCTCATTTGTGTATGTTATTTGTTGGTTATATTATCTTACTCGATGATTTAAAAAGCGCTAGGTGCCAAAAGACATTAAGGTCCCAAAACACCCAAAGAGCTAAGCACTCGCCCAAGCAAAGCAAGACGCTCTGAAATATTAAAATATAAAAAATATATAACATAATTTAAATATATAACTATTGAAATAAAAATATGATATTAAAATAAAAATATACTATTAACAGTATATTACTTATTGTTAACAAAGGGAGAAAAGAATGTTAACAATAACAGAGAGGGATTAAAGAGTCACTGACAGTAGAAACCAACGGAAAGTGGCAACAACAACAGTGAGAAGCTGGCAACAGCAACAGTAAGACAGCTGCAGCAGCACTGCGAACGGCAGCAACAGTAGCGGTGGAAGCTACAAACAACAGAAGCAACAATGACGGAAGCTGCGGACAACAGCAATGGTAGCGGCGAAAGCAGCAGACAGCAGCAGCAACAACGACAGAAGCTGCAAACAGTAGCAGTGGCAGCGATAGCAACGGAAGCTCCAAAGGGCGTCCATCGGTGGTGAAGGAACCTGCGGCCCTCTCCCTCGATAGTGGAAGGAACTGCACACGGAGCGACAATGGAAGAAAGCTACGAGCTCTTGCTAGGTCGTCGAACTCGTTCGTCGACGACAAATGAAGGCTCAGTTCGCCGTGTTTGTGGCGGAGGCAACGGAAGAAAGCATCGACGATGGAGGCAAAAGCACTGCTAGGGTTGGCTCGGGATCGTGCAAGCATGAAGAGTGGCTTTTGAGGGTAAGAAACTACGTTATTAAACCAAACTAGACTTAAAAGTTCAATTCGATTCACTTATTTGAACCAAGCGCTCGCCCGAAGCACCCGGTGCCTCGGTTCAGGCAAGCGCCCAGGCGACGTCTCATTGAAGCTTGCCACCTGGTCCACACAAACGAGGCGCTCGGGCGAGCTCATTGAAGCGTGCCACTTGGTCCACAAACGAGGCGCTCGGGCGAGGTGGGCCTCACCTCGCCCGAGCGCCTATTTAAATCACTGGTCTTACTTGATGAGAGTCTAAGTGGAATTAATTATAAACTTTAACTATGGAGACAATCCTTATCCATATGCATTCGGTAATAAACAAACTTATTAGTTACATATAGATATTATTTTAGTTGATAAGAATATAAATAAAATTATTTCTTAATTTAAATTATAGAAATAATACTTGAAAATTAAAGGTTTTAACACTGTGAGTAGAAATGAGGATATATTTAAGTTGGATGAATCCATTATTTAACAAGATGAAGATATTGATAAAGATGTTTCTTGTAAAGTAAAAACTCGATGATTAAAGTGAAGAGGAGCGTCATGAATTTTGTATGATCACTGAACACCTTTAGATTAAAAGAAAAATCTTACGAGATAATTGTTAGTTCAATAATGTTTAGGAATTTGAATGTTGGACAATTAAGAGAAAATACATATACAAGTTATCGACAATATGAGAATATTAAGATGAATGTGTGGAGATACTATAAAAAATTAAAAAAATATTTACATTCCTGTAAAAGACTTGGGTGTACCTTCATTAAAAAATAAAATAACAAAAAATTATTTAAGATAATATGAACATGAGCTAAGAAGGTCATGATTTGAAGAGGTGAGGCAATTAGTATTAGTGGTATGAGATGTTGAAACCTAAGACCTTACAAATAACTATAAATATAGATCTAAATGCTTCTAATTTAAATAAAGATATTGCTTCTCATAATATAATCAACCCTAAATAGTTGTGGGCATTACAATTTGTTGTTGTGCCCCATTGTAGTAATTTCTTTTCGAACTTTACTACAAGCCACCAAGTCTCCCTTAATGCAACAATCTTATATTTTGTTTCTTCGAGAACCATACTTGCCACTATATTAATCTAAGTGGTTATCAGAGTGTACCTCATATTAATATGGTTGCCTTTAAGTTCGCCTCCTTAGTTATCCATTCTATTATACAAGGATTATATTCTAACATTTTAAATCCGTTGCCCCTTAGCCTCCTTGGTTATCCTCCCCCTTCCTATCCGTCCACCGCCCCTTCCTGTTCTCCGTCTTTTAATACCTTCCCAAAACACCGGTATATACCGATGTACCAACACATGGTACACTAGCACTGATTGGCATATACCGATCCAACCGAATCATTGAAACAGGTCCGGTACCTGAATCGACAATCCTTGATTGAAGCCTTGATGGTTTCCAGCTCATTCCAAGGATAAACATTTTAATATATATACACAAGGTCCCAAACCAAGCACTTCTTTGTTAAACATGTCACATTCAAATTAGCAAAAGTTAAAAGTCATTTTATATTGTATACTTAATGACTCGACACAACCAAACTATAAAAACTTCTACACCAATCTGAATACTCACTAATATCATCTGAGTACTCATCACTAATATTTCAAATTTCTTTCCCAAACCACACCTAAATCCAAAAGTCTTTCATCTAAGCTAAAAAATTATCTGCAGAAAATTACACTGAATCTAGCAAGTAATTTTTTTGCTACTTAAGAGCAAGACTAGGTCAATTGTAAAATATGTCCTGTTAAATGACATTTTAACAACATACCTAGAATGCATATCAATTATTTGCAGCCACTCGTCATCATTATCTTCCTTCACCTTGCCAAAGGAATCCTCACTCTTAGAAGACTCTTTGTTGTTTCCTTCATTAATTAAAGCATATCAACATCAAGTAATGGTGTAACAATTCTGAAAATTTCAAACTACTAGTCATGAGAAGCATGCAAACAAAGACAGGAGCACACATGTGAATGGAAATGCAGAAAAAGGATAAAATATTCAAAGACTAACTACAAAAATGAAATGTCATAAATGGGAATAGAAGACGAGAGTTCAAGCTACAGTTTGTCAGACAACCATAGATTACAAGGATACCATGATGAAATAGATAACTAATGTTTTCTATAATTGTGGTTTTAGTCCAAAATATAAAGGACCTATGAAAGGCATCAAATCTTCTCAACACAGCAATGGTAAAATGTAATACGTAGATTTCATAAATTAATTGCAATAGGTGGTCTTGAATATTGTGATTGGCACAAAAGAACCCAGAATTCAAACCATGAGTTTAAGTTGAAAAGGCAATTAAAGGACTCTGAGAGATTGTCTACTCTTGAACTACTAGCACATAGTCCATAGGAATGATGGAGATCGTCAGGCTTTGAAATTCACTGAGGCCTCCAAATAGGCCCATGTCAGCTAAGGTTGTCTTGAACACTTATTGTTTTACTGCTAGACATTTACAGGAATGGCAGATTTTACCTAATTCTGCTATCAATACCATGTTCAATACCTTCTAGATAAAGAGCAGATTAATGTTTTCAGGCCATGGTATATATGTACCTGGCATAGCTCTCATTCACCTTTAATTTTTAGTTATGCTACCACATAAGTCCTCAACTTCCCGTGAATGGCCCATATGCAGCTACCACAGTACAGCTAAAGCAAGTAATATGTGACTAATTAAAGAAAAATCACTGATAAATGTCATAAAGACATAATCAGCAGTTCAGATATGCATTACAACATTTTCTATGCAGAAGATAATGTTTCCAATTTCTATATGACTTTACTCAAAAAAAAATTGTGAAGAAGTGGAAAAGTTGCTATTGATGCAATCTTAATGAAGGGTGTGTTACATGACAAGATCCAACAAGAAGCATAAGTATCTATCTACATTGTATTACAAACCATACCAGTTAAACCCTGAAGAATATAAGGGTTCTTCTCAAGTAAAGCCTGAAAATACAATAGACAACAAATAAAGAATGAAATACAAGGTACAAAAGTCACAACAAAATATAATAAAAAAACTTTCATGAAAAGCACCACTATACCTCCTGCAACTCCAATATACTACCTAATGTCCGCTTAGAAGAATCTATAAGGTCTGTGTATGCTTGATCAACATCTTCATCTGAATTGCAAAATAAGGACCTTACAGGTTCCTGATGGGTGCATCACATTGTAATTACAAGCATATTATAAATTTGTAGCTCATTACATATATTTGAATGTCAACTGACCAATTATCAATTATCAATTATCAAATATGTTCCTTTAAGGTGGCATACCTGTGGAAGTTTGTTTGCGGCTGAGAATGTCTTTTGTAGTAAGAATCTCAACTCCAAAGTCTTGTCCCAAAGCACCTTCAGATGAAAATCATGGAGAGAATTAACTTATCAAATTTATCACAAAATCGACAGAAATGTTGATTCAAAAAATGTCAATTGAAATATGTAATAAATCATGAGAAAACCAAACAAGATGATCTTTCCACCAATAATCTGAGAACCAGTGAAACTTATATAGCACTTATGAGCTCTACTGATTCTAAGAAAACAATTATGAGTTCTTTAGACTCTTACAAATAATCATAAAGAAAATAGCTAAAACAACTGCATTGGTTGCAAAGTCATATTTAACTTCCAGATGATTATAAGAATGATCTAAAATCAATATTAAGAAACAAATCTAATGTATTTAAAAATCTTTTATTAAGTAGAGCATAGTCCAATAGAATAAATTGAATAAAAAAAGGTATTCCTTTCCATGTTCAGACAAACATGATACTGTGAAGCAGGACCGAAGGAGATACATTCCAGTAGTCAATTAGTACCTTCTGGTTCTTTACTGCTCGACCCTTTACAGCATTTTCATCTTTTTGATGCTTCAAATTATTCAAAAGATTCCTACATTATGATGAGAGAGAGAGAACAATTATATAGAAACAAAGCAGATCAGCACCATTGTTTGGTTGAGACGAGATATATTGTATCATCCAAATAAGAAGATTGGACAAAGAATAAAATATACTTGTAGACAAACAAAAATATCAAAGAAAAACAAAATGGGTATCAAATAAAATTGTAAACTAAGGAGACACCTATAAGAAATTCTAAGAACTACAATATTAGCGACACAGAGAAAACAAGAAGTCAGAAAAAAACTAACTTCCGCCTTATAAACTGGCATTACTTCAGTGATTATAAATTTCCATGTTTAAAAGAGAAAATCACCTTGCTGGCAAACTTATCAGATTTCAAAATAACTGGACATGTATAATAATAGGACTAATTGTCAAAAACTAAGAGGAAACCTATAAAAAGGCCAATCAACAACTATCTTATTGGATAATAGGACAAATGAGAGCATCACTATTTGATTCTCATATATCACTCTTTTGTTTTTGTCTAGACAATGTATTAATTCCATTATTATACATCACAGTTCACTATTGATGTTGTAGTAGATTGTGAAAGATTATGCTATGCTTTCATATTTTGATACTTCAAAATATTATGGAGTCTCAATGACCATATTATATTGTGATATCTTGATAATGCATAGTTTTCATGAAAATTTAGACAACTCCAATTAAATAACAGATGTTTGAAAAAAAAAATTATTTGACATATTTTCATATTATAAATTGTGATTTTAAATAAATGGTTCACTTTCTGCATCATAACATCTTCCATCCACTATTCACCATGATCTATCACTACATGCGTATTACAAGCAATTTACAACTAAAAATTAAGTTGATGTCTAATCCAAGAGAAAGGTAAAACCAACATAACAATAACTTCTACTACTCAAAAAATAGTCAAGTTAGAATTATGACTAAGTTACCTATCAAAAGTTTCCATTGACACATCTTGGTGGTTACCAAATTGTTGTGGTTGATAGGTATCAGGTGTGAGTTTGTCTAAGAGCATGTTATACACAGTTTAATGTAATAGAAAGAAATTGGTTCTTTTTTGCAACAATCACCTGTTAAGAGATGATTGTACTCAAGGGTGTCCAAAAATCATCTTCTTAACTATATATGGCTTGGAGAAATTCAAGCTCAGCAAATGAATGTCAATGTGGTGCTCATATAAACTCCAAGATGGGGATGTTATAACTCTGCCCAAGTAGCTCACTAACATCCTTTTGATCAAGACAATGCAATCATCCAAATATGTTCTATTGTCTTTTTTTCTTTGGAAAATAGAAGAAATAAGTAAACTAGAAGTGGTCAATCATGGTGGCTATTCAACAATAAACATGGAACTCATTCCCAAATCAGAAGGCAATTTCAGGACATGGGCATTCATACTAGTTTCATTTATGTAACTAAGCAGCCTTACATTCCTAGCACATCCAAGAGGCCTCCTTAATACATTTCAACTCGAATATCACCATTGTCATGTCACTCTTACAATTCATTGAAAATCTGAAACAAACTCATGTTTTCATTGTTCAAAATGATTTTCACACACTATATTCTAATCTTAGCATATAACATTGTAATACTAATGCTCAAATGAATTTGCTGACTCGGTCTCATCAGCATATCACATATACCTGTGCAGTGTTAGAAACCTATATTTTACATTACAAACTAGCATTTCTCTAGCAAAGTATTACAATCACTGTGCAAAGTCATTTAGTCCTTTCATTTAACACAAAAGATAAACATCTTCAGGCATCCAAACAATCTAAAAAAATCCAGACATAATGAGTAAAGAAAGGATCTTCCTAATTGTGGGACTCGGTTCTTCCTAATTTTTTTCTAACTTATCAATTACTACAAATTTTGAGGACTAAGATTAAAGAAAAAAAGGTAGTATTAAAATATAATTTTCAACAAAATCACGGTGATTAATTATCTAAGTTCGTTATACATGATTGAATGACAAATACATGAAGCATCAAAGTGTGTGGTTCCATAGTATATGCATCAAACTGCTTCCTTAGTAAATAGACAATAAAACATGCCCAAAAGCACTTCTATCCTGCTCATTCCCCCTTACTGAAGCTAGAATCTACCTTATTCTCCAGCTTGAAATATTTTGTGTTTTATCATCGAACTTTTAAGTAAACATATCAGCATCTACATCTAGACCATATTATTCATTTCAATCTTATTTTGGTACTTGTTTACAACAATATCATCATATGTCCCATCTACAAAGCATGATCATTGCTGTCAATCTGTAATTTTTGGCAGCAGCATAGCAACCTTCAGTTTAAATAAACATTTCTAACCATACCAAAAAATTTGGCACAATCCATTGAGTTTGATGAACATGTATAATCAATTTACAGTATCCAAGGTAGAAAACAGATTAATGTGCCTAGTTTACAAAGCAAGCATTGCAAATACTTTTTCCATCAAAATCGCTGATAAAGTTTTCTAAAGAAAAAGCTTTAAATGGGCATGTAATGCAAAACTATCCACTCACTTATCTAAATAACCCACATAGCAATCAAGTTATACTTACTGCTCCTCACTGCGAAGATTTTGGTATTGTTGCTCAAGTTCATCCATCTCTGCATCTATTTGCCTCCCATTTTGCTCAGCATCGCTTCCTTCAATTTCATCCTCATCCTCCTCCTAGGCCATAATTCAAAATATTCTTAAAAATCAAGCTAGAACAAATAGGAAACGAAAATCATTCCTTTAATTATTAGAACCAAGATTACCATTTCACTTTCTTGAAGGCTTTCTCCCTCTGATACACTATCGTCCTCATCAGCAAAATCTTTTCTCTTTCTCTTGGAAACAAATTGCATCCCACTTTCAGAATCATTCTCGTTTTCTGCAGTATGTTGACTCTCAATATCAACACGTTTAGATGGCTTAGGAGCTGCTCCCATTATGAATTTGAGAATTTAGGTCAATCTAGAGTAACAAAACAAAAAGAAAAGAAAATTATCGTAGTTAATAATTATCAAGTTGGTATTCATCGGTATTCTGAAACCAAATTAAGCAATTATAGTCAGACTATAGGGATAGAACTATAAACACATAGAAAGTACAACGAAAAGATATGATATTTTTAAGATATCAAAACATATTAAGCAGAATCCTTAAATTGCTAAACATGAAAATTTAACTTCAATAAATAATTGCAAACATAGACTACGGCATTTACGTGTACAGTACTCAAAGGGATTGCCTGAGTTGGACTGGAACCGGCCAAGTAATCCAATTTATCATTGAGAAACGGACATCTAACTCGCTTTTCTACCAAGGATCGTATGATTGGATTGTAGACAATGGGAGGAGAAGAGACGAGAGGGAAGGAGAGGCGAGGAGAAGAAAGGAAAGAGAGGAGACGGGAGGAGACGGAAAGAGAGACGAAAGAGAGGGGAGAAGAAGAGAACGAGAAAAGAACGGTACCAGCGACAGGAGGCGGTTTGGCCTACGACAGCGGCCGCGGGAGGTAGCGGCTTGCGGCAACGGCCGAGAGGAGGTGGCTTGGCCAGCGATGTTGGCAGCGGCAGCGGCAGCGAAAAAGCTAGGGCATGGTCGTCGCTGATCCCTTGGCTTCCCCAGCACGCGCCGCCTCCGCTACTTGGTTCTGTTCCCCTCTTTTAAAGGAAACCGAATCGACAGACAATACGAATTCAACTCGCGACTCATCCCGCGTCCATTAGATTTACGTTTCGTAAGACGCGCTAGGCTTGATCTAGACCGTAAGATCGCACGATCCTACGGCCCAGATCGTGAATTCGATAACAAAGCTGGGAAATTACAAGTAGATATTAGCAGCAAAGACCGAGAGTAGTTATTTCACAGTACGAAAAGACATAAGGCTCTTGTTATTAAGATTATTCATTTATTGGTTAGTGTTACTTCATTTGGTGAGGAAGAAGAACAATTTTCAAGATTATTCATATCTATCTATCCATCGTAATTGGAGATATCCTGTAGTGTGTGCTTGGAGATGGATTTTAAAGCATATCTTTGTCATAGTTGTATCAAAACATGTCATGGTTCCTAAACATTTAGGGATCCGAAACCTCAACTTGAATAGGGGACCAAATTTTGAGCATCGATTATTACGCTTATTGGATTAAACCGAACCCTAAACAGTTGAATTGAGCTTTGCACGCCACGAGGAAGGTAATAGAATAGCTCTGAGTCGATTTTGACTCAATCACTTTAGTTAACCTCGTTCATGAAATCCCATAACGGTGATGAATTCTTGGAAATAACAAGGGCTCGAAGAAGAGGGGTTTATCAAAATTCATTGGCATTGTTTGCAATAATTATTATAAATATTTATTTATGTGATATGAAAAGAGAGATATTAAAAAGGATAATCTCATATTATTAAAGAACGAAGGAGTTGGGTCATATATATTGGATTTGACATAGTCTCAAAAAAAGATACGGATAGTTTGATATTGGTAAGTAAAGAAAAAGTGATTATATATATATATATATATATATATATATATATATATATATATATATATATATATATATATATATATATATATATATAAGGATTTCTAACAACTTTACAGTTTCTGGACTTTAAAAAAAAAAGTGCTTAAAAGAAAAAAAGAAAAAGAAGGGCTTAAAAGAAACCATATCCAATTTATCAACCTCAGGATTCCCAAATTAAATTGTGTATGTAAAAAGAAGAATAAAAGAAGAAAAAAAAAACTTGTTAATACTATCTTAGTGCAGCTTAACATAAGCTATTTTGGCGAACCGCAAATCTTCGTGTTGACTGTATCTTTTAGAACCAAATGACTACAAACAACGAATCCAGATCTTCGCTGCTCAGTTACAAATGGCGATCGATGTCAGGCCAACGATGACTTATTACTCGAGGTCGAGCGTGAGTCATGGTTGCCAGTCTAAAACTGGACGAACCAAGTCTAGTACTTGAAACTTCCGGCCTCTGCGATGGTTTGCAAGGTTGGTCTCCAGTGTCCATGCCTCGACACCCTGTTGCTGTTTTCGCTATCACTTCCAGAGGTACGCACCACCTCCTCCTGCGCCTCCCCCTCTTCGGACGCCACCTGACATCAAAGGATACATACGTATTCGTACTCAAGTTGGCATTTGGAGATACCAAGATTTGAGTTTTTCTATGCAATGTGACAGGGGAAGATGTGTGCCGCGTTGGTGTCAGGTGCAGAGGAAAAGACATAAAAGAGGGATTTTTTTCTAAGGTAAATCGGCCAATTAAATTGCAGTGGCCGTCTCCACATGTGAAAACCAATTTCTTTACGTTTATGATTTATCTTGTGCCTGCAAAAAAACGGTGGCGGGCGATGACAGAGGACAAGACGCGGAGGAAAGAGCCGTATGCCCAAACTAGCCTTACCACAGGCGAAGAATTCGCTTCGCCGCACTGCTTTCTGACCTCTCCCTTCTTCTTCGCCAGCAACTTGCTCAGCCTCACGCGCCTCTTGGATCCGAACTCTCTCAGAACGTCTGCAGTATATATATATGTGTGAGGAAAAGAAGCAGGTAGAGATCGAGAAATTGAAGGGGTGCGGAGAGGTGTCACCGACCTTCGAAGCTGACGAGGCGGTAGAAATGGCCGACGAGGAGGGTGTCTTCTGGGCGGAGTAGTTTAAGGTACCTCACCGAGTTCCCGCCACCGCCGCTGCTGCCACGGCTGCTGCTACGACGGTCGGAGGAGCTGGTGGAGGAGGAGGAGGAGGAGGAGCTAGAATGGGTGACGGTGGTGATGACGGCGACGTAGTGGCCGGGGTTTGATGCCATGACCTGGCTGGCGGAGAGGGGCCAGTAGGCCGTCTCCAGCCTCCCATCGGGGTGCTGGATCACCGCCGCTGCCGACTCCGACGCCTGGCAGTTCCCCATGGCCGATCGATGTCCACTCTCTTTCACCCGAGGTTTTGGCGAGGGGAGGCATATAAAGCGTATGTTGGGTGGAGCAATTAGAAGGGCGAGGGAGGAGAAACGTAAAAGAAAGAAAGAATAAAATGGTCAACCAGGAGGGTCCAACCGCATTTTCTCGGCCTAACTAAACGACCCACGACGGCTTCGATCGACGTGTACGCGTCGTTTAACGTTGTTATATATCACGTTTAAAGCAGTAGAAACCTTCTTTCTTTGTTGACCAGCGTTCAGCTGCTGTTTCCTGCGTAAAACAGTGGAAGGAAGCAAGAACAAGAGTGTGACCTTGGCCTTGCCATATTGGATAATTGACTCGTCTAACAAGGATCGCGCCATGGCCAAGTCCTTGTGCATCAGATCATGACACAATAACGTATTTTTTGATAATTTGTGAGCGAGAATAATGCTTGACTAGTGAAGCAAGAACGTAATGGCACAATTCCTACGAGCACTTCGGGTTGGCCTCTTTAATTTGTTGTTCTTGCGACAACTAAGATGAAGAAGCATACAGATCGGGGTCAAATGGAGGAGGAGTTCCGTGAGGTAGCAGAACTCGTCATGAAGCAGGTCAGCCCATATCTCACCGAAACCAGCATTTGCGCGGCTCAGTGCAGTGTGTCGCCGTCTGGTGCAAAGAAGACAATACGTTGGAGCAGTAATACTAAAATAATCTTTAATTATATTAAAATAGGTTATATATATATATATATATATATTAAAATTAAAAATTTAGAAGAGAAATCTGAAAGCATGTAAGTACTATCCTAAGCAGATTCTTTCCTCTCATTTGAGCGTCGCCTACGAGACAATCGGAATGATTTTCCTATAAGCACGATTACACAAAAAAATTGAGAAGATTTTTTTTTTCTTTCTTCCTTTCTTTCTCTATTTTTTTCTCACAATTTTAGTAAAATTTTCTTTTATTTTTTTTAACTCACAATGTTAGCTGGGAAGTGATTTATTTATAGTCAATCCCAACTGATAAGCGTCATGTGATACTGTACAAACACAATAGCAAGCACTGCAACAACACACTCACTCTTGTATGTGGCGGCGCACACTCGCATAGCCCGTGGGTGTGAGGTGGGCATGCATGGGTGCGGGTGTGCACCATGCTTGCTCATGGCGTACACCCACACGGTGCATGGGCGTGGGTGAACGACATGCTCACGCATGGCGCACACCCGTGCGACGTGAGTGGAACTAATTATTGTAGTACAGATAAATGGATAATTTCATAATTATTCAATGTATTAAGAAAATAAATCAAATATGTGCCATTCCCAAACCTGCATCCAAATCAGACTCATCAAACCCATATGTATATGAATGGGCTTGGACCAACCTTGTTTCTTAATTTTTTTAACAAGACTTCAGGGAGAAGTCATTCAACTGTGTCTTTGTGCGACTAAAGTCACTGAACAATGAAGCGGAATTTGGATTTTTTTTTTTCAAGTTCCAACAATCCCTAATAAAAAAACTTAAATTCTTTTTAAATAAATCAATAACTTAAATATATAATTATATTAAATAAACTCATTAAAAATTGAATATTATTGGTGCATGTACTATGCGATCAATCAGATATCTTTTTAAAAATTTAATCTCTTTTAGTGAAATAAACATCCATATAAAAGAAACTGAGTAAATCAGATCTTAAATTACGTTTCTTTAATCCATACTTAAACTCCCATGAAATATGTTTTCACAAGTAATGCATTAATAGATATACACAAGTATCTTGATTATTCATAAAAAAATTTGAGAATTCATCTAGGGCCATGACCATCTACAAATTCTCTCATATTCTCTCATATAAAAAAGTCCCCTATTAGGGATGTATCTAGAGTCATATTTCACAAAAAAAAAATACTATCTCAGGTCTCTTTCAAACCTATACTATTCCTATATGTATATGTAGGAACACTAATCACCATAGCGATGTGGTTTGAGATAAATTTCATATCTATATATACTAAAGTGCTAACCATTATACTTATTAGCTAACCAATCAATTGTTATTGCCACATTGTATCTCCTTTATAGAATTTCCATTGTAGAGGCTAGGTTACCATCATCGGAAGGCTCATTTTAGGCAAACACTTATTTCCCTCGATACTAGGACCTTACTCCTATTTAGGTCTTTAGTAAGACAACCAATTGGACTATTATCAATTTTAACATAAAATATAGAAATAGCATAATGAGATTCTAGCCATCTAACATATTTTTATCTACTCATTTTAGTATTTATAATTTTCTTTTTATAAAAATCTATTATAGTTTTACCATCACAATGAATATAAACATGAGAAGTAGGGCTTCAGATCATAGAAAGAGTAGAATCAAATACAAAACTCCATCGATATAAGCGGTGTTAGGTGCTACAAGCTCAACTTTCATAGTACTTTTGATAATAATAGTTTGTTTAGTTAATTGCTAAGATATAACATTTCACTAAAAGAAATATATATCTAGATGTCGATTTAATATCTAAATAATAAAAAAATCTAATTAATATCACTATAACATTTAAGAATTGAAGGATATAATACAAAGTTAAGTCCATAATCAAAAGTATTCTTAAGGTATCTAAAAATTTGTCCAAGAGCATTCTAGTGAGCCAAACTTAAGTTACTAGTATATCTAGTAAGTTTGGATACAACAAAGAAATATTATATCTAGTCTTATTTGATAGATAGAGAAGAGATCCAATAAATTGAGAGCTTTTTTTTTATTTAACAAGATGAATATTTAGATCATAAAGAGGGGAGATAGATGAAAATAATCATAATATCTAAATTTTTAATTAATTTTTTAATATAATAAGTTGTGATAATGATATAGAATTAGAAGATTTCTTGATTTTTATTCCTAAGATGATATTAGCTTTACCAAGATCTTTTATACCAAAGTGATAAGATAAGAATGATTTAATCTCTAAGATTATATCTAAATCTAAAGCGAGAATTATGATATCATCAACAACTTACAGATAAGAGAGAGAAGGATAGATTTATTCTCTATCTTTTTATAATATAGACAATTATCAGATTCATTGATTTGAAATCCAAAAAAATAAAAGCACAAAATCAAATTTTTTGTGCTACTACTTAGATGCTTGCGAGTTTGTATAGGGATTGGATCATATTGCACACTTTTTCTTCTTGTCTAAGCACGATAAATCCTAGATTGATTCATGTATATCTTTCTTCTAGCTCTCCACGTAAAAAGATAATCTTCTTATCCATTTGATGATTATGAAGTTTATAAATGGAAGCAAAAGCAAGTAAAACATGGATGGTAGTAATATGTCAAAATAATGAATGTTATCATTTTATCAAAAACCTTGAGCAACAAGCCTTGTATTTTTTAATTGTACTATCGATCCTAATATTTTTCTTGAAAATTCACTTACAAATTATGGATTCTATTTTATTAGTGTGATTACTAATTATGGATTTTATTTTACTATAAACCCCCTTTTTTCATAAAGAAATATTAGGAAAGCACATAGCTCCTGAACTTAATGTTAGGATCGAGTTGGCACTAAGAGAGGGGGGGGGAGGGGTGTGAATTAGTGCTTTCGATAAAACCGACATTGATTCAAATGTTCGTTTGATAAAGCTTGTATCCGAAAAAGTGTTTAAACTTGAAAATGTTCATAAGTGATTGAGGGTAGTAAGTAAGTAAATCAGTGAGTGATGAGAATGAAAAGCATGAAAAAATGACATAGAAAGAAAGTATACTGGATTTATAGTGGTTCGATCATCATGACCTACATCCACTTCTGATTCCTCCTCCGTTGAGGCCACCGGCATCCATTAATGGTCTTCCTTCAATGGCAAAAACCAACCACCCTCTTACAATACTTTCTCATTTTCACGGGTTTAAGAGACAACTCTTACAAGCCTCACACTTCTCTCGAATGATCACACTTTCGTTGCTCTTTCATACAGGATTTTTGTTCACACTTTCGTTGCTCTTTCATATAGGAAAGGGTGGGGTATTTATAGGCCATAATGGTTTCAGAAATGGAGCCAAAAAAATCTCATCCTTGGTTTTCGGGGTACTAGCAACACCACCATAATTTTTGGGCAGTACCACGACTTATAGATTGACACTGGGTGGTACCATCGCCTAGGTGGTACAATTGCCTGACAAAGCCTCGGAGATCGGGCTTTGACGGTTCCACCACCTAATAGGGTGGTACCACTGCTTGGTAGCATTAACTATCGGTGGTACCACTACCCAGACCACTTGGGAGGCTGAGCCCCAAGCGGTTCCATCACCTGACGTGGCTCTAAGTGGCTGAATGAGTCATCCAACCAACCCAATTCAGCCTTATTAAAGGCATAATTGGTCTCTAATTGAGTTAGTAGGATTTCTTCCAAAACTAACTCGAATTGAAACCCTAACTACGATAATTAAGGCTAGACAATTATAATGCAAGCAATCCTAGTTGTCTGGCACATCAATTGTTTATCGAACTCTCAATGAACTTCCGGCGAACTCCCGACGATCTTCCAGCGAACTCTTGGCGAACTTTCGGCGAACTCCCAACGAACTTCTAGCGAGCTTTCACTGCATCGATGATCCTTCGGTGTATCCCTCGATTCATCCGGGCCGATGCCCGATCATTGACTCTAACCCAACTTCTATTCTACTTTAATCATTTTACCTTTCTTACGATCATAATTTATCCTACATCACTTATCTCAACATTTGAATTAGATCATTAATTCACCAATTGATTTCATCATTAAAATATGAGATTCAATAATCTTCTCCTTTTTTATGATGATAACCAATTAATGACGGAGTTAATCATAACTCCCCCTATCTATATGCCATATTGAGATAAGACAAACTTAAATTTCAAAAGGAATAATAACCTTTGAATTCAAGTAAAATAATTTTGATCATAGTGATCAAAATCAAAAATTTAAGTTATCAAATCATAGCATTGCACAATTTCATCACTTCATGCACGATAATAAATCAACATCACTATAGCATGACCTATATGATATTGAAGCATTCATCACTTCATGTATGATAGCAAAATTAATATCATTTTGGCATGAAATTCATGGTACTAAAACATTTATATTTTCAATCATTTTGGGTATAACATACTAAAGCACCATTTATCACTTCATGCATGATACCACATTCAACATCATTTTGGTATAATTTAAACATTCATCATTTCTCTCCCTTTATTATCAACAAAAAAGAGAATCATTTAATAATTTATGCAAGTATTTTAAATTATTCAAGTAAGTTTTACACTAATTTATCTAAGCTAGCAAATTCATGAAATGAGAAGTTAAGTAAAAACATTGGATAATAACTACTTTTGCTTCTTGAAATGGACAAGCTAGCATTTTTGCTTTTAGATGTGCAAACACTTTTTTGGTTCTTCTTGAGATGTGCAAGTTTCTTTCTTCCTTTTATCATAAAAATAAGAATAAGGGAGGAATTCATTCACCACAAGAAAAATCAAGAACCAAATATATGAAAAAAATAAGTTTCATTGAATCAAGTTTCTACTTTTGAAAAAGAAAGGATTCATCATAAAAGATCAAAATGTTCTTGAATCTCGGATTTTGATGATGAAGTCAATTGATGGGTTAATTGATCTAATCCATATTATTGAGTTAAGTATATAGGATTAACTACAATAGCTTGAAGACATAAAGCAAGTCTACCGGAGTCAAGTTCGATGGGTGTTTGAGAGTCTGCCGAAAGTCCGAAGAATTATCAGAAGTGTTGCCGGAACCAACCGAGAAGGAATCAGGGACTTGCTGAAGTTTTTAAAAGTCTGCCGAAGAGATCGTCAGAGGTTCGCGGAGATCACCGAGAAGGTTCGGCTACTTGTCAAAGATTTATTGAACTCGCCACAAGACCGGGAGCCTGTTGGGAGTCTGCCGGAAGAAATCCGAGGGTGTAAAGGAAGTCCGCTGGAAAGCTCACCGAAAGGAAACTCGACGTTGCCAGTTAAAAACCTACTTAGGACTATGTCTTAATTGCGTAGTTTGTATGAAATTAGGGTTAGGATTAACGGTTAATCCTATAACCCGGTTAGGGGCCAACTAGGCCCTAATATAGACTGGTTTGGGCCAAATTAGGAGCCCAACCAGTGACCCATAAGGTCAGGCGGTGGCACCACCCAGAACTTGAGAGTTCCGACGGTGGCACCGTCAGTACACTGTTAGTGTCAGACACTGATAGGTGGTGGCACCGCCAGCACTAGGAACCCAAAAGTAATTCAAATTTGGAGCCTAAATTTGAATTCTCTTGGGGCCTATAAATACCCCTTAATTCTCAGCAGAGACAACACCTTTTTGAGAAGTTAGAGATTGAGAAAAAGCTTTAGCAAAGTCTTATTTTCAATAGCTTAAGTGTTCACCTCCCTCTTTCTCTTTGAAAAATCTGTAAGAGTGTGAACCACTTATAAAAAGGTTGAAAGAGGGATATTTGGTCCTTCCCCTTCAAAGTGATTTGCTAGTGGAAGCTGGGAGCCTCATCGAAGAAGGCTTTGCAAGTGGATGTAGGTCATTTGACCAAACCGCTTTACATTGTGGTGTTCCTTGAATGTGTGAGTGTTTAATTTTCTGAACCACTTATCTTCTTAACAGCAAATTGTTCGGTTTTCTTCTCTCCACTCTTGACTTCCTTTACTCGAGCTATTTTAGCTAAGTCATCCTTCATCGAATCGAAATCTCTACACATTTACGAAATCGATTTCAAACTTACGAGTTTTAATCCGCTGCACTAATTCACCGCCCCCCCCCCCCCGCTCTTAGTGTTGCTCCGATCCTAATAATTGGTATCAAAGCAAGGCTCACTCTTATATTTGGTTTAATACCTAAGAGAGATGACTTACTCCGGTATGCAAGAGGGTCACTCTATTACACGTCCACCTATGTTTAATGGGTCGGATTACACGTATTGGAAGGCTCGTTTGAGGATCTTCCTTATTTCCATAGATTTTGAGCTTTAGACTATTGCTGAAAATGGATTTCAAAAATCTTCTATTCCAATGAGCGAATGGAATGAATCGAAGAAGAAGGTTTTTGTTTTAAACGCAAAGGCTATGAATGCCTTATTTTGTGCACTTGAAAAAAATGAATTTAATCGTGTTTCGATTTGTGATTCGGCTTTTGATATTTGGAGAACTCTTGAGGTCACTCATGAAGGCACTAGCCGAGTGAAAGAGTCCAAAATCAACATTCTTGTGCATTCTTACAAACTTTTCCGAATGAAACCAAGTGAGTCTATCGGAGATATGTACACCCGTTTCACGGATGTCATCAATGGACTCAAAGCTCTTGGTAAAGGTTTTTTAAACTTTGAATTAGTAACTAAAATTTTAAGATCCCTTCCAAAGAGTTGGGATCCAAAAATTATGACCATTCAAGAGGCCAAGGACCTTAAAACATTTCCTCTCGAAGAACTTATTGGGTCTCTTATGACCTACGAAATGACGTGTCATACTCATGAAGTGCTCGAGAACCCTCTTCCAAAGAATAAGAAGGATATGACACTTAGAACACAAGAAGATCACTTAAAAGAAATATCAAGTGATGAGGACAGTGACGATGACATTGCACTTTTAACTCAAAAATTTTAAAAATTTATAAGAAAGAATAAATTTAAAAATGACACCAAAAATAAACTTGAACATAAAAAGGACCAAGTAATATACTACGAATGTAAGAAGCCGGAGCACTTCAAAAATGAATGCCCCTAAGCCAAGAAGACGCAACCGAAGAAGAAGAAAGCTTTAAAAGCGACTTTGGACGACTCAAGTGATTCTGAGAATAAAGAAGCTAGCAATAAAGAGGAGACAAACTTCGCGCTAATTGCTTTAGGAGGAGAGATATGTGATTTAATCAATGAAGATTTATCTTTCGATGAACTTTTTATCGCTTTTCATGAATTATTTGATGAGTGTAGAACTATTAGTAAGAAGTTCAATCTATTAAAGAAAGAGCATGCCTTACTATAAAATAAGCTTGATAATCTTCAAACTCCTCCATGCACTAAGTGTGAACACTTAGAAGTAATAAAAGATGAGAATTTGTTACTTAAAGAGACCTTAAACAGGTTTAAGATCGGTAGCAAAGACTTGGACATGATACTTGCAAACAAGGGTCACGTCGCAAATAGAAGTGAAATTGGTTTTGTGAGAGGATCTCACCAAAATCCTACCACCTTCATTGAAGGACCCACATTACATGTTTCACCTCATTTGAAATGCAACTTTTGTTGTAAATCCGGACATATTATTTACAAATGTCCATTTAAGAAAATTAGTCCACATAAGTTGATATGGGTTCCTAAAAGAACTATAAATAATTCAATAATGAATGACAAAATTAGTAGATCAATTTTTGAGGCACCCAAAATCAAATGGGTACCTAAAAACCATCCTCTTTTATAGATAAACTCACAAGCTAGGAGCAAGAGATGGTATCTTGATAGTGGATGCTCAAGGCATATGACCGGAGATCCATCTCATTTCTCTATGCTCACTAGCAAAGAAGAAGAGTATGTCATATTCGGAGACAACAACAAAGGTAAAATCATTGGCAAAGGAACCATATGTAACAAATCAAGTTTTTCAATTGATGATGTGTTGCTAGTTGATGGATTAAAACATAATATCTTAAGTATTAGTCAATTATGCGATAAAGGTTACATTGTTAGATTTGAATCTAATGTGTGCATTATTGAAAAACCAAACAATAACATATCAATGATTGCCTTAAAACAAAATAATGTCTACACCATCAACCTTGATGAACTTAGTAATGAAATATGCTTTTTCGCTTTAAATGATGATGTTTGGCTTTGGCATAGGAGATTAGGCCATGCAAGTATGAAATTAATATCTAAGATTTCATCTAGAGAGTTAGTAGGAGGGATTCCCAATATGAAGTTTGTTAAGGACAAAGTGTGCGATGGTTGTCAATTAGGAAAACAAATGAAAACTAGTTTCAAACCAAAAAAATCAAATTAGCACCACTAGACTATTGCAATTGATCCATTTGGACTTATTCAGATCAATTGACACAATGAGTCTAGGAGGAAGCAAATATGCTTTCGTAATTGTAGATGACTATAGTAGATATACTTAGACTTATTTCTTGGCTCACAAAAGTGATTGTTTCAAATGTTTCTCTAAATTTTGTAAACTTACTCAAAACAAAAAAGGCTTCATTATTTCATCAATTTGGAGTGATCACGGTGGCGAATTTCAAAATCGTGACTTCCAAAGTTTTTGTGAATCCAATGGATATAATCACAACTTCTCCACTCCGAGAAATCCTCAACAAAACGGGGTAGTTGAAAGAAAAAATAGAAATTTACAAGAAATAGCAAGAACCATGTTAAATGAACATAGTCTACCTAAGTATTTTTGGGTCGAAGTTATTAATACAGCTTGCTATGTCATGAATAGGGTTCTAATAAGACCATCTCTATCAAAAACTCCATATGAATTATGGAATAACAAAAAATCAAATGTTTCTTATTTTAAAGTTTTCAGTTGTAAATGGTTTATTTTGAATGAAAATGATGCCTTAGGAAAATTTGATGTTAAATCCAATGAAGGCATCTTTCTTGGTTACTCTATCATTTCTAAGGCTTTTCGTATTTTTAACAAAAGAACCTTAGTTATAGAAGAGCCTATTCATGTAGTTTTTAATGAAATTTTCAAGTTAAAGAAAAATGATTTTGATGATGATCTTGGTTTTGATAATTTGAATTTAAATGAACCGCCTCCTCAAAACAGCAACTTGGATGCATCTTCTTCCGAAATTTTCTTACCCAAGGAATGGAAGTATGTAGATGCTCATCCAAAGGAGCTAATTATAGGAGATAAATCAAAAGGGGTTCAAACTCGTTCTTCCTTCAAGAATTTTTGTGCTAACGCCACATTCCTTTCTCAAATTGAACCTAAATGCATTGACAAAGCCTTGAAAGATGATTCATGGGTTTTTGCAATGTAAGAGGAATTGAATCAATTTAAGAAGAATGAGGTATGGAAGCTTGTTCTTAGACCTAGTGACTTAAAAACAAGCAAGATGAATGCGGTATCGTGGTTAGAAACAAGGCTAGACTAGTGGCCAAAGGTTTCAACCAAGAAGAAGGTATCGACTACAAAGAGACCTTCGCTCCTGTGGCAAGATTAGAAGCCATTAGGATACTCCTTGCCTATGCTAATAGTAATAATTTTAAACTATTTCAAATGGACGTCAAAAGTGCTTTCTTGAATGATTTTATTTCCGAAAAAGTGTATGTTGAACAACCTCCCGAATTTAAAAATTCTCTTCTTCCTAATCATGTATTTAAATTAACTAAGGCTCTCTATGGCTTAAAACAAGCTCCTAGAGCTTGGTATGAAAGGCTTAGTTCCTTTCTTATTTTAAATAATTTTACAAAAGACAAGGTTGAGACTACATTATTTATCAAACATTTTAAAAATAATTTTCTTATTGTTTAAATTATGTTGACGATATTATTTTTGGTTCTTCGGATGAATCACTATGTGAATCATTTGCCAAGTGTATGAGTCATGAATTTGAAATGAGACTAATGGGAGAATTAACCTTCTTTTTAGGATTACAAATTAAACAACTTAGTGATGGTATATTTCTTAATCAATCTAAATATAAATTAGAATTGTTAAAATGATTTAACATGGATGGTTCAAAAGCGATAAACACTCCTATGAGTACTTCCACTAAGTTAGATATGGATGAAAATGGTGAAAATTTTGATCAAAAAATATATAGGGGAATGATAGGTAGTTTACTTTACCTCACCACAACTAGACCGGATATCATGTTTAGTGTAGGACTTTGCGCAAGGTTTCAATCTAATCCTAAATTATCTCATCTTAAAAGTATTAAAAGAATCTTTAGATATCTTAAAGGAACTTCTAATTTAGGATTATGGTATCCAAAATCTGATAAATTCGATTTAATAGCTTATGCAGATGCTGATTTTGGCAGATGCAAGATAGATAGAAAAAGCACATCCAGAACATGCCAATTTTTAGGACATGCACTTGTTTCTTGGACTTCCAAAAAATAAAATTCGGTTGCACTATCTATGGCAGAAGCCGAATACATAGCTACAAGTGCATGCTGTGCACAAGTTGTTTGGCTGAAGAATACATTGGAAGACTATGAAATTTACTTGAAGAACATTCCCATAAAATGTGATAATACAAGTGTCATTTGTCTTACCAAAAATCTAATTCAACACTCTAGAACTAAGCATATTGACATTAGGCATCATTTTATACACGATCATGTCTTTAATAATAATGTCATTCTAGAATTTATTGATACAAAGCATCAATTAGTGAATATTTTTACAAAAACCTTAAATGAAGATTAATTTGACTTTATTAGAAGGGAATTAGGCATGTTGAATTGTCCTTATGAATGAGCTTGATTGAATATATTTTTTAAAATTTTTTATCCTCTTTTCAGTTTTCATGGATTTAACTTTGGTGCTTTCATTGAAGATTGAATTCTTCCTTTTTTTATTTTGAATGATATCTTAAAGAGCAATCCAAGACACTATCCTATCTTGAATTAAACACTTCTTAAAACAAAAAAAAAAGGAAGGAAAAAATCATTCTTAGCACGCCAACGGTGGCACCGTCAAAACCGACGGTAGCACCACCTGGGCGCTCGGTCCCTAGGCGGTGGCACTGCTCGGATTGGCGGTGGCACCGCCCGAGAAACCCCATATAAATAGGTGAGTTAGGGTCGACGATGGAACTGCCCCCAACCCGTGAGAACCCTCCCTAGAACTCCTACAAAACCTTCTAAACATTTATCACCCTCATTCTAACCTCTATAAGCCTAAGAGAGGGATTCTTTTTGGATCAAGCTCTCTACCTCCCAAGGAAATCTTCATAAGGTAAGATCTGAAATTTTTCTTTCTTCCTCTCATTATTTGACCTATTCTTTATAGTTCTTTCTTGATTTATCATCTTGATTAGATATGACTCCTAAGAGATCATCAAGAACCAAAGAGAAGAGGGTGGAAGGAGATTCCTACGACCAAAACCTTTTTAGATCCAATAAAGTAGCTCTTAGGTTTCCTAATTTCGAAACAAGAACAATACATAAGGGTAAACATGTTGATCTAGATGAATTTGGAAACCTAGAACCCATTAGATGGTTTGCACATTTAGATACGTTATCTCTCCTACAAATCAATGAACCAATTTATCCTAGGTTAGTTAGGTTATTTTATGCAAACTTATGTGTGAATAATGATAACTTAACTACCTACCTCTTAGGAACACAAATTCAAATCTTTGATAGCACTATATGTGAGCTAATTGGAATTACCGAAAAGGATAGGGGTTGTTATTTTAGAAATAAATGAGATATCAATGCAATCAGAGCAACTTACTCCGAAGCCTTAGAAATTATTTTTTCAAATCTGAACCTAGGCATGATTCCCAAAAGTTACGAGCACTTGTTGCCCTTTAACTCTAAATTTCTTTATCACATCATGATAAGCATCATACTTCCTAACAATTTCATCATGATGAGATTAGTCAAATAAAGTTAAGTACTATGTATTGGATTATGACCGACCAACATAATTGTTTTGGATACTTAATCCGGTAACATATGCAGGACATAATAACTAAAGACACAATGTTACCATATGTGGGGTTAGTCACTCGATTAATACTTGCCCATAATATTTGTGTCTCACCCGATGAAGAAATAATCCAAGTCGATCGATTTAACACTATCAACAGAAACCTACTCAAAAGACTTAGGTGCACTTTTAGCAATGATATATAGATTAGGCAACCTAGAAGGACTGATCTAGTTCTCCCACCAATAGAACACCCTGAAACACCCATTTTTAGGAGAAATGAATCTCCTCCTCCTAGTCCCTTTGGTGCAGCACCTTCAAAATCAGCTCCTACTTCATCTTTTGAAGATCCCATTATGGCAGAATTAAATTAGATCAAGTCACAACAAGAGCAACTCAAATCACAGCAAGTGCAAATTTAATTACAGCAAGTTGAAATTTTGAGGGAACTACGACAAATGAACCAAAAGATAGATGCCATGTATAGGAACTATAGATTTCCTCCTAAGGAATAATCAATGTGTTTTCTTATTATGCTACCTTGACATGCGATGTTGGATGTTTCTATCCAAAATTTTATCAATATTTTGACGGCACCTTCATGTTATTTTGGATGAATTGTTCAATCTTAATGCCAAGTTGAATCTTTGTCAATTTCATCATCTCCTTTTTGTATGAATGCTGAATTTTTCTTATGAGATGAATTTTGTATGATCTTATGAATGCTGAATTTTGTATGATCGATCTTAATGCTGAATTTTTTTTTTTATGAGATGATTTTATGATCACAAATTGTATACTTAAAACCTCATCTTCTTTTGTTGATGACAAAGGGGGAGAAGAATGAGCAAAAGACTGATGACTTATGCAAATATGATAGCATGACTTATATGTATTGCAAAAGCCTATATGTTGTATAATGCATTGAAAAATGTCTTATATGCATCGCAAATTTTTTTGAGAATATTGCAATATGAAAGTTTTTAGATTGGTTGTCGTTTGATCTCATAATCATAGGAAATCATGCCTTGTATTTATATCATGAGATTCATTTTGAACTTTCATATCTCTTGTCGAAATGATAATTGTCTTTTATCATTCGACTTGGAAAATAATTTTCATTTGAAATTATGAGAAATATGAAGTTTCATATATGCTCATGCTTAAAGAGAATAACGATAAGTTCAACAGATAGAACTTATCAGTTTAGGCTTGAATTCAAAGAGATTGAATTCAAGTGTTTTTATCTTCTCATTATATGGCATATAGATAGGGGGATTTATGTTTAACTCCGTCATCAATTGATTGTCATTATCAAAAAGGGGAAGATTGTTGAATCTTATATTTTGATGATGAAGTCAATTGATGGGTTAATTGATCTAATCCATATTATAGAGTTAAGTATGTAAGATTAACTACGATAGCTTAAAGACATAAAGCAAGTCTACCATAGTCAAGTTTGATGGGTGTTCGAGACTCCGTCGAAAGTCCGAAGAATTATCGGAAGTGTTGCCGGAACCAACCGAGAAGGAATCAGGGACTTGCCGAAGTTTTCAAAAGTCCATCGAAGAGATCATCGGAGGTTCGCGGAGATCACC
Source organism: Musa acuminata AAA Group (assembly GCF_036884655.1). NCBI lineage: Eukaryota > Viridiplantae > Streptophyta > Magnoliopsida > Zingiberales > Musaceae > Musa > Musa acuminata. The sequence goes on along the minus strand of NC_088335.1, from coordinate 33,861,041 downwards.
GAGAAGGTTCGGCTACTTGCCAAAGATTTGCTGAACTCGCCACAAGACCGGGAGCCTGTCGGGAGTCCGTCGGAAGAAATCCGAGGGTGTATCGGAAGTCCGCTGGAAAGCTCACCGGAAGGAAACTCGACGTTGCCAGTTAAAAACCTACTTAGGACTATGTCTTAATTATGTAGTTTGCATATAATTAGGATTAGGATTAAGGATTAATCCTATAACCTGGTTAGGGGCCAATTGGGCCCTAATATAAACTGGTTTGGGCCAAATTAGGAGCTCGACTAATGACCCGTAAGGTCAGGCGGTGGCACCGCCTAGAACCCGAAAGGTCGGGTAGTGGTATCGTCGGACTGGGCGGTGGCACCGCCCAGCACCCGGTCGGATTGGGCGGTGGCACCACCCAGAACCCGAGAGTTCCGGTGGTGGCACCGCCAGTACATTGTCAGTGTCAGACACTGACAGGCGGTGGCACCATTAGCATATGGAACTAAAAAGTAATTCAAATTTGGAGCCCAAATTTGAATCCTCTTGGGGCCTATAAATACCCCTCAATTCTCAGCAGAGACAACACCTTTTTGAGAAGTTAGAGATTGAGAAAAAGCTTTAGCAAAGTCTTGTTTTCAATAGCTTAAGTGTTCACCTCCCTCTTTCTCTTTAAAAAATCTGTAAGAGTGTGAACCATTTGTAAAAAAGTTGTAAGAGGAGTATTTGGTCCTTCTCCTTCAAAGTGATTTGCTAGTGGAAGTTGCGAGCCTTATCGAAGAAGGCTTCGCAAGTGATTTACATTGTGGTGTTCCTTGAATGTGTGAGTGTTTAATTTTCTGAATCACTTATCTTCTTAGCAGCAAATTGTTCGGTTTTTTTCTCTCCACTCATGACTTCCTTTACTCGAGCTATTTTAGCTAAGTCATCCTTCATCGAATCGAAATCTTTACACATTTACAAAATCGATTTCAAACTTACGAGTTTTAATCCGTTGCACTAATTCACCTCCCCCCCTCTTAGTGCTGCTTCGATCCTAACAAATGTACATACTATAAATTCATCAATCAAATCTCTTTTCTTGTAAATAGAAGGAAGAAGGATTCATAGGAAATGATTATCACATAAAAGATCAAGTATAGCAAAAATCCATAAAACTTCAAGAAAGTGACACGAAATGATCTCAATAAAGAGATAGCTCAATTTTTAAAAGTTGAGAAATCCAAAAAATATATTAAGGAATTCATGCATTTGGAAGATTTAACATGTCTAATTCTCTTCTAATAAAATCAAAGTATTCCTTTTATAAAAATAACTATTAATTGATGTTTAGTATTAATAAATTCTTAATATATATCATGATTATTAATATGATCTCTAATAAAATGATGTCTAATATTAATATGTTTAGTTCTAGAGTATTGAATGAGATTTTTTGTTAAACATATTGTACTAGTATTATCATATTTTATAGGTATAATTTTCAAGTGAATCCTATAATCTTCTAAAGTGTTTTTCATCCATATCACTTGTGTACAACATGCACCTACTACTATATATTTAGCTTTGATTGTAGATAATGCAACCGAGTTTTGTTTCTTGGAAGACCAAGAGATAAGTGCATGATCTAAGAGTTAACACGTTCTAGATGTACTTTTTCTATTTATTTGATAACTAGCAAAATCAACATCGACATAAGCAAGTAACTCAAAGTTTTTGAATTTTGGATACCATAATCATAGATTAGGAGTTCCTTTTAGATATCTAAAAATTCTTTTAACAACTTTTAAGTGATATTGCTTAGGATTAGATTAAAATTTAGCACACAGTCCAACACTAAACATAATCTCAGGTTTAGTTGCTGTGAGGTATAATAAACTACTTATTATACACCTATAAATCTTTTGATCAAAGCATTCTCCATTAATGTCCATATCTAATTTTGTAAAAATGCTCATTGGTATATTAATAGCTTTAGTACTATCCATATTAAATCATTTTAATAAATCTAAACTATACTTAGTTTGACTAAAAAAAATTTCATCACTTAATTATTTAATTTATAATCCTAAGAAAAAAATTAATTAACCCATTAAGCTTATTTTAAACTCTTGACTAATACTTTTGGCAAACGATTCATACAAAGATTCATTTGAAGAACCGCAAATGATATCATCAACATATATTTGGATAATGAAAAAATTATTTTCAAAATATTTAATAAATAATATAGTATCAATCTTGCATTTTATAAAATTATTTTGAATAAAGAAAGAACTAAGCCTCTCATACCAAGCCCTAGGGGCTTGTTTTAATCTATAGAGAGCCTTAGACAACTTAAACACATGATTCAAAAAAAATTATATTTTAAAATCTAGGTGGTTGTTTAACATAAACTTCTTCGAAAATAAAACCATTAAAAAAATTACTTTTAATATTTATTTGAAATAATTTAAAATTATTACAACTATCATAGATAAGGAAAATCCTTATAACTTCAAGTCTAGCCACAGGAGCGAAGATTTCTTCATAATCGATACATTCTTCTTAGTTGAAACTTTTAGCTACTAGTATAGCCTTGTTTCTAACCACGATACCAAGTTCATTTTTCTTGTTTCTAAAGACCCATTTAGTACCAATTACCAAATGTTCACTAGGTCTAGGAACAATCTTCTATACCTCATTTCTCTCAAATTGATTTAATTCTTAATATATTGTAAAGCCCCATGAATCATCTTTTAGGACTTCGCCAATGCATTTAGGTTCAATTTGAGATAAAAAAGCTGCATTTGCATAAATTTTTTTCAAAGAAGAATGAGTTTGAATACCTTTTGATGTGTCTCCAATGATTAGCTCCTTAGGATAAGCATCTACATACTTCCAATCCTTAGGTAAGAATTTTTCGGGAGAAGATGCATCTAAGTTGCTTGGGGGAGTAGAGTGTTCATTCAAATTTAAAGCATCAAAATTAAAATCATCATAAAAATTATTTTTCTTAAATTCGGGAAGCTCATTAAAAATAATATGAATGGATTCCTCTATAACCAAAGTTCTTTTATTAAAGACACAAATGACTTTAGAAATAGAGAAATAACCAAGAAAAATACTTTCATCAGATTTAGCATTAAATTTTCCTAAGGTAACTTTTTTATTTAAAACAAAATATTTATAACCGAAAACTTTAAAATACGAAATATTAGGTCTTTTATTATTCCATAATTCAAAGAGAGTTTTGGAAAATAATGGTCTTACGAGAACCTTGTTCATGACATAGTATATCGTGTTAACTGATTCGACCCAAAAATATTTAGGTAGGCTATGATCATTTAACATGGTTCTTACCATTTCTTGTAAGCTCCTATTTTTTTCTTTCAACTACTCCATTTTGTTATATATTTCTTGGAGTAGAAAAATTATGGTTGTACCCATTTGACTCACAAAAATTTTAAAAATTATGGTTTTAAAATTTAGTACCGTGATCACTACGAATAGATGAAATCATAAAACCCTTTTTGTTTTGAACAAGTTTACAAAATTTCGAGAAATATTTAAAACAATCACTTTTGTGAGCCAAAAAGTATGTCAAAGTTTATCTACTAAAAGCATCAATAATTATAAATGTATATTTACTACCTCCTAGGCTTGTTGTATCAATTGGTCCAAATAAATCCATATAGATCAATTGTAGTGGTCTAGAGGTGCTTATTTGATTCGTTAATTCGAAACTATTTTTTATTTATTTTTCTATTTGATTTGTTGATTTGAAACTATTTTTTATTTATTTTTCTAATTGATATTCATCACAAACTTTGTCTTTGACCAACTTGATGCTATGCATTCCTCTTACAAGTTCTTTAGTTGAAATTTGATAAATTAGTTTCATGCTAGCATGACCTAATCTCCTATGACAAAGCCATGCATCATTATCTAAAACCGAAAAACACGTTTCATCGTAAAAATCATCAATATTAATAGTATATACATTATTAGTTTTTAAGACAACCATAGATATATTTTTGTGTAGTATTTCAATGATACAAGCATTAGATTCAAATTTGATAATATATCATTTATCACATAATTAACTAATACTTAGTAGATTATGTTTTAAACGATCTACTAATAACACATCTTCGTTCAAAAGATTTAATTTGTTACCTATATTTCTTTTGCCAATAATTTTTCCTTTGTTGTTGTCTCTGAAAGTGACAAATCCTTCATCTTGGCCAGTGAGCTTGTGATTATAGACATATCTACAAGAAAGAGGGTTTTCTTTTATGTAGCCATTTAATCTTGGGTCCCTCATAAATAGATCTACTTATCATTGAGTGATTTATGGTTCCTTTAGGAACCAAACTAATTTGTGTGGATTATATTTTTTAAATAGACATTTGTAGGCAAAATGACCATATTTTTCATAAAAATTATATTTCTCGAGGTGAGACATATAATGTAGACCCTTTAACGAAGATAATTGACTTTTGTTAAGTGTTACTTGTTAGGATAAGTTGGCATTAAGAGGGGTGGGGGGTGAATTAGTGCTTATGATAAAAACGTCAGTTTTGAAAATCTTCATTAGTTCGATGAAAACCGATATCGGAAAGATGTTAACTTGAAACACATTTGTAAGCATAATTAAAGTAAGAAATCATTTTGTAATTAAAGTGAAAAGCTTAAAGTAAATGCAAACCAAATTTTTATAGTGGTTCGATCGTTTGACCTAAATCTACTCCCGATTTCTCTTCACTCAAGGCTATCAGCTTCCACTATCGGTCTTCCTTCAATGGGTGAAGATCAACTATCCTCCTACAACCCCTTCTCATTTTCACGGGTTTAGGAGACAACCCTTACAAGTCTTACACCTCTCTTAGACTAAGCCCGAAACTTAAAGAGGAGAAGGACACTTAGCACTTTTTCAACTCAGTATAACAACCCCTTCTTGCTCAAATTCTTGCTTTGCCATGCAAGAATAGCTGGAGTATTTATAGACCCCAAATGGGTTTAAAATTAAAGCCAAAAAAGATCTCATCCCGAGTTTCCCGAGTCCTAGCGATACCATTGCTTGTGATTGGCGGTACCATCGCTTATAAGTTATGATGATAATCATGCATAGAATGATGTACTTAGATTTTTTGATTATACATGATTTTATGTTGCATGCAATAATATGATTGGTTCCTTTAATATTTATGTTGCATGCAATGGTAAAATACTTATAATTCTATGAATTCAAAAGTTATATCAATATGACATATTGAAAGGGGTTAGTTTAAACTCCGTCATCAATTGATTACCATGATAAAAAAGGGAGAGATTGTTGAATCTTGGATTTTGATGATGAAACTAATTAATAATGTTATGATCTAATTTACGTTTTAAGTGACGCGGGGTTAGCTTCGATTAAGAGAGGCAAATTGATTAAAGTAGGAAAAATAAGAAGTTAGGCTAGAATTGAACATATCAGAAGATTGGACGTCAGACCTGAGGAATGGTCGACATGTCGACAGAGGGCTTCGTGCCATGAGTTTGAGCATCGGGCTAAGAAGATCAGACATTACGCAAAGGAGATAGGATATTGCGAGAATGCAACATGCCGATTGGGTAATACACTGAAGGAGAGGACGATGCGTCGAAGGGTTGGACGAAACATCAGATAAACCAATGACATGCCAAACAACTTTTTATTCTTGTTTATAATAATTTATCTAGAACATAATTAGGTCAATTCAATTAGAGACCAGTCTGAATTAAGACTATTTTGGATCAAGAGAAAAACGTATTCCCAAAAGTTGGGTCAAGTAGCACAAACGGTGGCCATCAGTGGCCCAACTTAATTGTTAGGAGATTTTTCAGAATCAGTAGATCTAGAAGGATTCAAAAAGAGGGATAATTTTACTACAGTAGAAATCAAATCAAGAGTTATCAGCCAAGCTTCTTATTGTTCAAGCTTGTTCAAGCCACTTGGTAAACTAGAGATTCCCATTAAATCTCTAGTTTCAGGGACGTGGAGTCATTTACAACCATTATAAGATTTAGGATTAAGCTTAAGAGAATAGAGTATATGCATAATATCTGTAAAATAAAATTTAAAAGTTCTTATGGTTACGAATCTTGATTTAATACAGCTTAAAAGTAAGTTGAGTACATTCTTTTTGTTTCACCCTTTAAGAGTATTTGTTATGATGTTGGTATAGGGTAAATAGGTTTCACAAATAATTTTGATAACAATCTAACATAATATATATGTAAAATAATTATATCATAATTAACAAATGCTATTTATTGAATTATATGTTTTTTTTATATAAAATTGATGTGTATAGAATAAAGGAATGTTGTTAAAGTTATTTTCTCTTTAATATAAATCTAAAAATAGGAACCGAAGGTATAGTTCAAGTTATCAAATTTTGCAGCTAAATAAATGATGAAATAATCATGCAACCACTATAATGAAATAATCATTAAACAACTATAATTAAATAATAACACTTATAAAATATTTATTTCATGATGTTAATCGGATAATTAAATTAAATTATTTAACAAATAATCAAACACTTACACAAGGATAGCATGAATAAATATTCCTTTTTTTATTTTTTGTTAGCATCTTGTTTATTTTTAATAGGAGGGGGAATACGCTTAGATTGTTGGAACAGTAATACTAAATCAAAATAGATTAAATGTATAGAAATTAAAATAAAAAATTTAGAAGAGGAACATGAAAACGTATTCCTTGATCTCATGCAAGCATTGTTGAGGATTCATCTAAAGTACAATCGGGATGATTCTTCTATGACAATGAGAATGATCATGATCGTAAAGAATATGAAGACGTTTAAGATAAACAAAAGGAATCTAGGAAAATAAACGAAATCATAAAATCTTCTCTATTTTCTTTGTTCATCTGTTTTTCTCAGAATTTTGATAAAATTTTAGTAATATTATTTTTGACAAAAAACGTTGGTAAAATAAACCAAATATATGTCATTCTTAAATCTATCTCCAAATTTAACTCATCAAACTCAAATATATTTAAATCAATTTTACTTCTCAACTTTAAAGAATAAAAAAGTTGAAGAAAAGAATCCTTCAATCCCTGTGAAGGAGAAATTAAAATTTTTTTTTCCCCTTGGGTTGTTCCATGAAGCTTGTTCTGGTTTTGTTCACCGAGGTTTGGTGAAAGAGTTGCTTTCAATCTGCACTAGAGAAACTTTTTGCCTTTAGTTACGTTTATCAACGTAGTTTGGCTCGAGATGGATTTAACATTTGGCACGGAAGAAAAAGAAAAAGACAAGAATGGATATGTTTGGTAGAGTCGACACGTGACGCGTGACGCGAGGGGAAATCTGCAATGCGTGTTGAAATGCCTGAAAGAAACGCAAGCTTCGGCCATTGAGAGGTTGACGACGCACGGCCATTGAGGGTTGGGGTTGGGGTTGGGATTGGGATTGGGATTGGGATTGGGATTGGGGTTGGGTCATACCAACTTAAGGTGATTTTGTCCGGTATTGAGGTCCTCCTGCAGCAGCTGTATGTGGACTTCCCTTTCTGCCAAACCACTCTGCACTCGCCCGCTTTTAATAACAAATTATATGAGTTAGCCTTTTTCCATATTCTCGATAGGGCTCCAAAGTCGTCGTATCTTTTTGCGTTTGCCTACCTTTCCCTCTGTTAAAACAATAGATTTAAACTAATCGGGAATCAAATATAATATACAAATAAAATTAAAAGTGAATGATCTAAAAGAATTCGGAGGCCCGATTCATTATCTTAACACGTATTTCGAACCTCTCGTGAAGGTAATATTGGAATACCACCCCAACATACATTCTGAATGTGAGGAAGATCCTCCAACATTAGCAAAATTAAGAAGAAAAATAAAATAAAATTAGATAAAGTGAAGTAGATAAAATGCTAATTAGACCATATTAGCATCATAATTTTTATATTTAAAAAATTTATATTCACATCCTTATAGTCCTAAAAATAAATAATTTTATTTATCCTAACGACGTCAATTGTATTGATGAAAAACACATGTGATATCATGTGTTGAATTGATATGAAAGTAATAAGCAAAAAAGTAATTTTAATATCCCTTTTGTTTCTGACCATCTTATCGACAAAGAAATAGATAATTTCAACATCTCAACATATTGAAAGTAAAAAGAATATTAAAAGTATCTATTTACCTATCATTTTTATGACGATCTAGCACGTAGTGTGACTTGTTGTGTTTCTACCAATGCAACTGATGACGTTAGGGTAAATTAGGTTCTTTATTTCACTTTCAAAATTATAGAGATCCTAATATAAATTTTTTTAAGTACAAGAATCACGATACTAATATGATCCAAATATAAAAGATAATATATAATTAACCTTAGATTAAAATTGAATGAAAAATAGATAATAAAATATTCTTCCAAACACCTTCATGCTCACACGAAATAAGGTTTTAATAGCCTCCATCCAAATACATGGCCCCAAGAATTTCTTACGCGTAACAAAGTTAAAAGAAAAAGGGTGATATGATAAAAATTATAGATCGATAAAATTTTGAGTTTATCTAACACCATCAAAATTAAATTAAAAATGTAACATGGAGATTTTGTTTAATTGTAGGCACACTACAGCGACAAATCGTGATGTTTGCTTGTCTTAGTTTGAGACCAAGTAATGAAGTAAGGGATTGGTTATTCTCGAGCGAGCAAGTATTTTACTTTAAATGCAGTACTAATATACCTTTTTGGCCTACAATCAACAATTCGTAGTAATGGAGTTTTAAGCTTGCAATCAACAATTGTAGTTTTTTGTTTTTTGTTTTGAAACAACTGTGGTTATAGATCATGCTTTTTATAGAACAAACTGTAGGAGAAATTGATCTTTTTTAAAACAACAATAACTGATAATGTTTTGCCCTATGGATGACAATTGTAATAATATATAAGATGTTTTATATATAATTAAACTTAACAATAATAGTTGAGATACCTAAATAGTAGTTAGTTATATAAAAAGACTATCACATTGTTTCATCAACAATATCAATTTTAGACAAAAAAAATTTATAGTCTCCAATATTCAAGAATGTCCTACTTCATCATATACACATTTTTAAAACAAAAGATTATTTTTATACAAGTTTACAGTAGCATATTATTATCAAAATAATTCTTCATTTGCTCCTCACAATGTGTAGCACCTGAATAAAACAAACAGTGAAAATCAAAATCGGATAACTTTAAAGTCGGTTTCTATAAGATGATAAAACTTTTACTAACTACACAAGTCACACAGCCATTAGATTCTCATTTGGTTGTAAAGAAGGTTCAAAGAAGATGGAAACTTAATGTATTTCCAAATCACAAGAAAATTTCTCATAACAATGGTATTTCTCAAATAATATTATTTATTAAGCAACAATGGTAATTAAGTATCATGAGCTTATTATATTATCATGAGCTACAAGTTGTGGTGCTCGTTTAAGAAATCATAATTAAGTTCCTCAGAGAAATATAATTATTATATTTCCAAAGAAGCATCGTTAGTATTAAAATATTATATTTCTAAAGGAGCACAACAATGTTTCATGAGTTTCTTTTGTAAGAATTGTGTGTTTTTAAGCCAAAAGCTGATTAGAACTTTAAAATACAGACTAGTATATTTTCATTCTCTAGTTAACCGGTGATTGTTCAATGGTGGTGAGCTATATCGTACGTAGACTTTGCCTAGATAAGCTTTCAATATACTTCATCATGCACTACCGATCATAGTTTACGGAATCTAAGATTAGATTATATTATTTGAGGGAGTCATGCCGATGAGATGGATCTACTCCTTGTCAATGTCACAAGCACCTGTAATTTCTCTCTTTGTAATTATTTTTTTTATAAATAATTTCTCTCCTTAATAAAAAAATTTCTTCTTTGTTTGGTAGAGAACCTCTCTCTTTTATTTCTCTCTATAATAATAAGATGTAGGCTCTAATACCATGTTAGATTAAATTCACAAAAAAAATCAAAGAGGAGAGAAGAGAAACCAAATAAGAAAAAGAAACCTTATTATTTGCTCCTTTCTTCTTCCTCTAACCCTCCCTCCTCCCTTTGCCTTGCTGGTATGCACCCTAATTTTATAAACCTAGGCAGAAGAGTCTTCTTCTACTTGAATTGGTTTGGCACCAACATAGACCTCCTAATCAAAGATAAGACTTGTAAACCAATTTAATTTCTAACTCATAATCGAAGTTAAATTATATCTTACGTTGATGACGACTTCCATCCATCGTGAATCTTACGGTCTTTCGGACACACTCGTCGCCCCGCGTTCGAGCGTGTTTGGCGGGCCTCAGTGTAGCTGCTCATTCCGAGTACAGTTATGCCTTTGTTACTGCTCGGCTTGACCAAGTAGCGTGCGTGGAGAGATGGAAGAAGCTATCACGTAGAAAACGAGAAAGATATTGTGCAACATAGGAACGTGCATGCATGCATGTCGAAGCCAAGTCAAAGTTGAGGTGCGAGCCCATCATCTCATTGTCATGAGGTGGATTTCTAGGAAGAGAAATATCTTTGGAAAAAGGGGTGGGTAGTTTTAGAAGAGGTTAATAACCTCTTTCATCCATACAGATAAACAGTGTGCAAATAAATCGATGGTTCTTTTCAAACTTCCATCCGTATATTCCAGATTATGTAGTGAGTGCTGAATTGGTAAGGCTCTTCTATGGTCATAAAATAATAAGTGGTAACTGACATGGAAAAAAACATTGCATCTGTTTGACTCGTATTGAAATACACAGATAAAACAAAAAAAAAAAAGAAGATTTGGATAAACGTGAGAAGTAAATAGTATAAGAGACTCGCATATGTTCTCGAACCCCTTTAGTGTACGTATGTCGTCGTTGGATTGTCAAGAAAGTTCGACTTCGGTTTTATAAAATAATAAAAAAATTAATAAAGAATATTTAAATAATCTTAGTTATATTTATAAAATCAGATCGATTATCCAAAATTGATCGGGTCATTTTTAAGATAACCATTTTTAATTTTTTTTATTTAACCATCCGATTTGATCGTAACCATAACCATGATTCTAATTTTAGTAACGTTAGGAGTTCTTTCAATGGATCATGTTTTCTTTTGTCGTGGCAGTAATGGCGATGACTAAGCTTATCAACCAACAAACATGATGTCCATATCTACTGTGGCGGTGCACAATTCAATGACAGCGCTACTTAACCCATAACCCATCGCCCGCTAACGTTCAAGTTTCATTTACTGCTGACTTAACCCGTAAAAATGATGACTTAGAAGAAAGTGAGGAAAATAATAGAAAATAAGAACAATTATTATAGAAGCTTTATTGATGAAGAAGTGAAAAAGCTTTATTGAAATAACTTTAGCTTGAATACATTAACATGTCCCTCTCTTATCTTCTATCAGAAAAAACACGGGAATGACTCAAAGAGTTTTTTTTCTATGGAATAGTTAGGGTGGGCTTATTTTGCTTCATGATTTTTTTACTTCTAGAGATGATGGTTTAGGAAAAAGAATCGTTCGAGATTATGGCTTAAGGGAAAAGAATCGTCTCTAACTGAGGATGAAGGTGGTAGTTAGCTTTAAAACACTTTAACAATTTATTATAAGATGCGTTATATATAAATAAATAAAATGCTCATAAATGGGCCCTGGTCCGTGTTCAAAGGCATCCTAAGGCCACATTACATGAACAGTATCTACTATTACTCGACCTTCATTAAGCGCTCATATATTACACATTGCAAATATTCAATTGAAGACCCACATTGCATTGAACATTCATGGTAATGTCATAAACTGAATTTAGTACAAGTCAAAGAACTGTCATAAACTGGACAATAATAGATAATACAACCTGATGCTAGTAATAACAAGTTCTTGCAATTCAATGACAAAAAAAGGTAAAGAGTTTGTTGTGATCATGATACAATACATATATGACAGTGAAAAGATAAATCCTACGAGACACACACAACGACTTACAAACTGCACACATCATTTGTTTTTTTTTGTCACAGAGCCACACAACTTATATCAGTGTTTGAAGTACTGCATAGGGAACATTACCTGTCTGAAGTAACTTTGCTAAGCGAACGCTGTGTTTGCTTAAGCCTGCAATGTGCACGATTGATTCAGTGTTTTGGCCAATGAAGTTGCCTCTGCTTTCATGTTCAACTGGTTGTAGCATGAGCCGTTGCAGTCTGTAAATCTGAAGCAGCTGGAGAGATGATCATTAACGATTCCTGCTGCTTGCATAAAAGAGTATATAATGGTTGGACCAACACAATGGAATCCTCGCCGCATCAGGTCCTTGCTTATGATCTCAGCTTTGGGACTCTTGACGGGCACTTGACGGGCATAGCGGAATCCATTGACAACTGGTTTGTGGTTGACAAAGCTCCAACAATAGTTGTTAAAGGACCCAAATTCCTCAATTACCTGCAGTTAAAAGGCATGCATCATGAGTAGATTGAGATCAAAGTTCAGGAAGGAACCTAGTTGACCTACTATGTTTACCACATTTAGCTGAAATATATATCTTTGCAATTTAAGAAGGTGTTCTTAAAATTATATACCACAACTGTACTTAAGATTCGATAATGGAGGATGGACATATAACAGAAACACTTGTCTCATCATCCTCTTGCATTATATGCTATCAAAGTCGTTGCACATAATATCGCCTCCCAGAAGACAAAATTCAAGCAAAATAGTCAACAAGTTGCACTTATCAGCTACCATATATTCTGAACGACTTTCTCGGGAACTTTTTGAATAATACCAAACAGAATACCAAAAAGGTATCTTATAGTCGACAGTTCTTCCAATATGTTGAGGTGCCATAGAGGACAAACATTGCTAGATGGTGAGGGATACTAGTTAGGTAGTTGAATACTGAAATTATGCTTGTTATGCATGGAAATCTACATGCAACTATATTACTAAAATGCAAGAGGTGGCAGTGCCAGACATGTTGAAAACAGGAAATGCTTTCTCTCTCATAAAGAAGAAACTTGGTCATGAGTTTTTGTTCTTCTTCTTCTTCTTCTTTTCCATGTATATGTGGAGGTCACTTCATTTATTTGGAGAGGCAGTGCCAGCTAAGATGCCGTCACTTGGTTGACTGTTCAATTAAAACTGTTGCAACTTATCAGGACCAATGTAAGCGGAGATACAACAATGAACAAACTAGAATGATCAGTGTTGTTGATGTTCATTTGTCGTGAAAAGTAAAATGTTTAAGGATTCTTCCACTACTATTTAATATAATAGCTATAAATAAGCAACGGAGGTTAAATTTCATCAGGAAAGAACTATGACAGTGCTAAAAGTTCAAAGCTAGATAAAGATCTTTTACCTTCAACATCTGTCTTGCATTCTCTACAACTGCTCGCATCTTCTGCTCTGATAACAAACTACCACTAGATTTAAGTGAAAGTATCTTCTTTTCAGTGAATTTAGCAACAGAGGTGGGATCAAAGTTATCAAACAACTTCCTGATGAAAGCAGTGTTAGATAAACTTAAGGCTCAAGTTTATAAAATCCCAAAGGTTCCATTTGTCTCAACTGAAGGTTTAGAAGAGAAAATCGCAAACCTAAATTTCTCTCTCATGTTCAGAATAGTTGGCCAGCTGAATTCTGACAATGCTGCTGATAAACTAAGTAGCTCAAAAAGATTTTGGTCGTCATAAGCCGGCAGTCCCCATTCTTCATCGTGAAAAGAAACATAAAGTGGCTCTGGAAGGAAGACCCAAAAATGAACATAACAAATCAAAGAGAAGTTGTATTTCCGATAAAATGAATCTAAAATAAAATGAAACACAAGTAAGACCATTATAAACATTTATGGTTCTGAATGACTGACTGAGGTCAGAGTAGCTCACTTTGTCCTTGGTTTTCAACCAACAAGTGCCAATCAGTGTGCAGTTAGGAAAACAAGTATCACTCATCAAAAAGAACTCCCAGTATTACTTCTACATGTTGCTTATCTTTGGTAATTCTTGTTTTGCTTTATATGTTTCCAACTAGTGCCAATCAGTGTGCAGTTAGGAAAACAAGTATCACCAGTCAAGAAAAAACCTCCCAGCATTACTTCTACATGTTGCTTTACTTTGGTAATTCTTGTTTTGCATTACATAAATTTCTTTTAGGTAAAAATGATTATTTGAAATATCAGTTGTCTGAAGTTGGCAGATAATTTTCAAGGAAGTCAGAATTTGTTTCAGCTTCATCTCTGCATGATTTATATAACTTATTTATCATGTTTGTTCATGTGGTTTTCGTTTCTATCAACTTTTATGAATTAATTCTTAAGGATGAGAAAATAAATGCAATTAACCGATATCAATGCCGTTGCTTCTATTAAACTGACAAGCCAATGCTGTTAAGATAGGAAGCACATAACAGGGCTCAAACTAGTGATTCTATTGCAGATTAGGAAAACTCAAAAACATATTTTCAACAGACAAAGCAAAACAAACAAGCCACCTAAGAGATGTCTTCTTGATTTTTTTCAGAATGGATCTGTAGCATCTCAATACAACTGCAACCACAAAAATTTCAGTTTGCTTGCATCAAGATTATTTTGGTACTTCTATCAGTACCATGGGTGTGAACTACATACTTTCTGAGATAATCCCATCCAAAGACACGACCACCACAACAGAGATACAAAATTTCAGTCACAAGAGGTTCATTTAGTGGTTTTAGAGAATAACATCATCTTTGTCATAATTAAGTTCATGTTGTGGTTTATCATATTAAACTATATTCAACACTTCGAAAAAAAAAAGAGAAAAGAAAAAAATCAATTAAACATTACAAATCCATTATTCTCGTTTGTGTTGTTCATCTATAAGGGTTTCAATAGATATCCTATGAATTTTGATCATTTGATGCCATCTCCTTTCATGCTAAGGAATTATGTCTAACTAAATTCTGAAGAACATAATTACTTTCAGGTAATTATTTCTGGGTTCCGGTCTCATCAAAATACTTGATGTTGAGGAAGCTACAAGCAATTCCAAAATTCAAACTATTAAGAACATAAATTCAGATCATGTCTCATCTGTTGACTTAAGCTTTTAGATGCAATGATATTGATAGAAAATTGAAGACCAGTCATATTCTCTTTTATGTTGTTCATCTACATATATAAGGGTTTCAATAGATATATCCTATGGATTTTGATCATTTGATGCCATCTCCACTCATGATAAGGAATTATGCCTAACTAAATTCTGAAGAACATAATTACTTTCAGGTAATTATTCCTGGGATCCGCTCTCATCAAAATACTTGATGTTGTTGAAGCTACAAGCAATTCCAAAATTCAAACTATTAAGAATATAAATTTAGATCATGTCTCTGTTGGGCTAGCAGCCTACAAATTCAGCCCATAGTGGGCTTTATCAGCCCACAATCCACCCCCCTTTGACCTAACCTTAGATCAAAGTTAAGGGGGGGGTGCGGGGGCTGCGTTTTTGGTGCAAAAAAAAACTGTAGCCATGAGCAGTTTTTGGCAGCAACAACTTGATTCAAGGAGGAGAAAAAAAAGACAGAAAAAATAAAGAGAAGAAAACAAGGACAACGCAGAGAGACTATTCTCAATCATCTAGCAGTGTTATCATCTCAGGTTAGATCAGATCTACAGAAGATTCTTGTTGTGATTACTTAGGGAGAATTTAGATATTGTGCACAGTGACGTGATCCTAGTATCCCAATTATTTTCTTGTGATTGTTGCTAGGATTTTGGGAAAGAGATTGAGATTTGTATATTCATTATTCTCATAGTGGATTATCTTTAGTTTACCCCATGGTTTTTACCCTTCATATTGGAGGGGTTTTCCACGTATATCTTAGTGTTCTATTTGATTGTGATTCTATTTAATTCCGCTACATGTTATGGGCTGCTAGTATTTGTTCATATACAAAAGTTTATTTCTCTTTACATCCCATCAACTGGTATCAGAGCAGGGTTTTGGTTATTTAATTTTGTATTTGAACATAGAGGTCAGTAATGTTTCTCGCATGATTAGTTTGAATGAAAACAATTGGATGATATGGAAACCAAGAATGAAAGATCTCTTGTATTGCAAAGATTTGTATGGACCTTTGCAGGGGGATAGTGCAAAACCCACAACTATGACAAATGATGAGTGGAAGAGGTTAGATCGAAAAATAGTTGGGTTTATTCGACAGTAGCTTGATGATAGTGTCTTTCACCATATTTCTACTGAAATTTCTACATATTTTTTTTAGAAAAAGTTGGAAAGTCTCTATGAAAGAAAAACAGTTGGCAACAAAGCTTTCTTGATCAGAAAACTTGTGAAACTGAAATATAGAGAGGGTGCTTCTATTGTTGAGCATTTAAATGAAATGCAGAGTATCACTAACCAGTTATCTTCTATGAAACCATTTCTTAATGATGAGTTGCAGGCATTGTTACTTCTCAGTTCATTGCTAGAAAGTTGGGAGACACTGGTGGTTTCCCTCAGTTATTCTACGCCAGATGGTGTTGTCACTATGAGTCAAGTAACAAGCAGTTTGTTGAATGAGGAGTTGAGAAGAAAGAACTCAACAACATCTCAAAATGATTCACAGGCACTTATCTCAGAGAACAGAGGAAGATCAAAGTCTAGAAGCAGTTCACGCATGGGTAGAAGCAAGTCAAGATCAAGAAAGGATATTATTTACTATAACTGTGGTGAGAAAGGACATTACAAGAACCAATGTAAGCAATCTAAGAAGAGCAAGAAAAAAGGAAAAGAAGTGGAATCTACGGAGTCAAAGGATAATATCACAACTACAATGTAAGGTGGTGATTATTTGATTTTGTCTCCTTATGATGATATTTTTTCTTGTGTGTGTCAGGATCTTGACTGGGTGATTGACACATGTGCTTCTTATCATGTTACACCACGGAGGGAGTTTTTTGCTACATATAGGTTTGGAAATTTTGGTATTGTCAAGATGGGCAACTATAGCATGACAAATATCATTGGCATGGGTGATACCCATTTAAAGACCAACATTGGCTATAAGTTAGTGCTTAAGGATGTGAGGCATGTGGTTGACCTAAGGCTGAATTTAATTTCAGTTGGAAGACTAGATGATGAAGATTATGATAGCAGATTTTACAAAGGGCAATGGAAACTCAATAAGGGTTCTCTTATTGTGGCTAGTAGAAAGAAATGTTATACCTTATACAAGTTGCAGGCCAAAGCTTGTGGTGACCAGTTAAATGCTACAGAGAAAGATTTCAGCATGGAGTTGTAGCATAGGCGATTGGGACACATGAACGAAAAGGGGCTACAAGCTCTTTCCAAGAAAGAGGTATTACCAGACCTCAAAGGTACACATTTGAACCATTGTATTGATTATTTGGCTGGTAAACAACATAGAGTTTCATTTACTAGTCCTACTTTGTCTAAAAAAATGTATGCCTTAGACCGTGTTTATACAGATGTATGTGGTCCTTTGAGGACAAAAACTCTTGGTGGATCTGTTGATGTTCCTAGTATTAGTGGTGCAATTTATTTTGTCACTTTTATAGATGATTTTTCAGGAAAGTTTGGGCCTATGCTTTGAAGACCAAAGATTAAGTTATTAATGTCTTCAAATAATTTTATGCTAGGGTTAAAAGGGAGACAAAAAGACAATTGAAATGTATAAGATCAAATAATGGTGGTGAGTATATAGGATTATTTAATGATTATTGCAGGTCACATGGTATCCAACATGAGATGACAGTTCCTGATACACCACAGCATAATGTTATTACAAAGAGGATGAATCGCACCATCATGGAAAAGATTAGATGTATGCTTTCATAGGCCAAGCTACCCAAAAGGTTTTGGGATGAGGCTTTGATGACTGCAGTTGATGTGATCAACTTATCACCATGTACAGCCCTAGATGGTGATGTTGCAGAGCATGCATGGTCAGGGAAAAATATTTCATATAGGCATACATTTGAGAGTGTTTGGTTGTCGTGCATTTGCACATGTTCTAGATAATGAGAGGTCCAAGCTGGATGATAAGACTAAAGAATGTATTTGTCTTGGCTACTCACATGATCAGTTTGGTTATAGGCTTTGGGATTCAGAAAAGCAGAAGGTGTTTAGGAACAAAGACGTGGTCTTCTTTGAGGATCAAACCTTTGAAGATTTGAAGAAGAAGACACTAGCCAAGACTTCTGTAGAAGGATTAGCAAATTGTGACCCAGTTACCCCTCTAGTATATCAGGGTGATGAGGGAGATGTGCAGGAAGATGATGTAGAGCCTAATGTTGATATACCTGTAAGACATGTTGAGCAAGAAGTTGGAGAGCAACTTCCCACAGAACCTCAATTGAGAAGATCTTCTAGATAATGTCAACCTTCCAGAAGATACTCTACAAATGAGTATGTGATGCTTACTGATGCAGGTGAACCAGAGAGTTAACAGGAAGCAATTGAAAGTGAGCAGAAAAAGAAGTGGTTAGTTGCTACACAAGAAGAGATGGATGCTCTTCAGAAGAACCACACTTATGATTTGGTACTACAACAAAATGGAATAAAGGCCTTGAAGAACAAATGAGTTTTCAGGTTGAAAACTCAAGAATATTGTTCTCAACCAAAGTACAAAGCTAGATTAGTTGTAAAAGACTTTGGTCAAAAGAAATGTATTAACTTTGAAGAGATTTTTTCTCCCGTTGTTAAAATGTCTTCTATTCATGTTGTTCTTGGTATTGCTACTAGCCAGGACTTGGAGGTTAAGCAGTTAGATGTGAAGACAACTTTCCTTCATGGTGATTTGGAGGAGAAAATTTATATGGAGCAACCAGAAGGCTTCAAAATCAAAGATAAAGAGAACTTTGTCTACAAGTTGAAGAAGAGCTTGTATGGGCTAAAACAAGCTCCAAGACAGTGGTATAGAAAGGTATAGAAAGTTTGATTCATTTATGATAGAAAATAGATTCAAAAGAACAGCTTCAGATCATTGTGTGTACATAAAATGTTTTGGTGAGAATTTTATTATTCTCTTACTTTATGTTGATTGTTGGGAATTCATTGGGGAGCGACATCATATGCGCAGCAGAAGAACAAGAAAACAAAATCCCCGATTCCCAAAAAGATGTTCGTCGTCGTGCGAAGATTGGTGCGCAAAAATCCGCAAAACACAAAACTGCGTATAGAGATTGTGTTACCTAGGGAGATCGTATATCCCTGTTTCCTTGCAGATCCTTAGGAGAGGGTGAAGGAGGTCAAGCGTCCTCCTCTCTAGCGGTGATCCACACAGTAGGGTTGCGACGACGCTCCTCAAAACTCCAAGCCTACTCTGAGGTGGAGAGGGAGAGGAGAATAGGAAAGGCAAGCAAAGACTCTAGCCTATGAGACTGTGAATCCCTCCTATTTATAGAGATCCCGTGTTAAACCCTAATGGGTCCTTCCCTAGTAGTTATTGGATCTGCATCCAATAAGACAAGGGCTCCGTCGGATATCTCATATCCGAACCTCTACTCATCGCAATGCCTACCATATGTGTGTGACCCTCTAGGCCCAATATCGAGCTGGCCGTGAGTCATACCTGTCAGAACTCCTTCTAACTCAGTGAATTATTATCTCTGTAATAATTCACTCGACTCATCGACTACGAACGTACTAGGCCACTACGCCGTAGTCCCTAGACGATACAGGGGAATCCAATCCATTGGACCTGTCTGTCCTCAGTTACCATGTACCTATAGTCCCTCATCCATCTAATATCCCAGAGACCGTATATCGAGCATGGTGATGTCAGACCCATACGGTTTCTACTCGAGTCTCGCTCTAATCGGATTCTCCCGGAGAACTCTTTCTCTCTCAACCCGAATGACCCTGGCCAGGGATTTGTCTGAGCAAGAACACATAGGATATTCCTCTCATGACGCCGAGAGTGGATGATCCTCTATTGACACTCAATAGCCCTCGTAAGGTCGACTACCACTCCCAATGACCAGCTGTACTAGATCTGGGGACAGCCAAACCTATAAGTCTGGTATCAAAGAGTGGAGCACTCATACAGGACATCCTTGGTGTCTCAAGTCTAAGGACCAGATACACCACTAGGACTACGGAATCGCTGTCTGACAATAAGGCATCATCAACCATCCAGCATTCCGTAAGCGGATCAATCAGTGAACTCATTCTCCAATGAGCACATGTACTGTATCCCTAGTGTCCCTACACGAGCAGCTATGAGACCAACTGCATCCATCATATGGACGGGTATACAGCACACCAGTCTATCCGGTTATCACGATGTCCTTCTCGAGTAACCTATGACCGGGATTATTTAGGATATGTGTTTAAAGGTGAATCGATCTCATTATCGTGATCTCATCACGATCCGATTCCCATTGCACAAATCCAAGGACATCACAATATATATATGCATTTATGCAATAGTTATAAAGTGATATACGCCAAAATATAATAAGCAAAAAGATTCTTTATCAAGTCACACGTGCCATCACTCACGTGATTGGCTTGTTGGGCACCTATGACTAGCAATCTCCCACTTGACCTAAAGCCAATCACCTATGTGTCTGATCCCCATCAGACCCCTGTGACGCTCAAAGACAATCTGAGACAACGACTTTGTCAGTGGATCTGCAATGTTATCTTCGGATGGAACTCTTTCCACTACTACATCTCCTCGGGTTACGATCTCTCTGATAAGTTGGAACCTCCTCAGAACACTTCTGATGAGACCCGGGTTCCCTTATTTGAGTAATCGCCCCGTAGTTGTCGCAATATAAGGAAGTCGGCTCCTCGTTACTCGGCACGACTCCCAAATCTGTGATGAACTTCTTCATCCAGACTCCCTCCTTTGCTGCATCTAATGCAGCAATGTACTCCGCCTCTGTGGTCAAGTCAGCAGTGATATCTTGCTTGGAACTCTTCCAGCACACTGCTCCTCCATTCAAGGTGTACACATACCCTGAATTCGACTTGCTATCATCGACATCAGACTGAAAACTTGAGTCAGTGAAGCCTTCAATCTTAAGGCTATTACCTCCATATACTAGTAAAAGATCCTTAGTCCTTCTCAAGTACTTAAGGATACACTTTACTGCTTTCCAGTGCTCCAAGCCTGGATCCGCCTGATACCTGCTCGTGACACTCAGAGCATGCGCTATATCAGGCCTAGTACATAGCATGGCATACATGATAGACCCTATTGCTGAGGCATAAGGTATCATATTCATGTTTGCCCTTTGGAATTTTCCATGCCAAACCTTTTGACAATGGTTTCTATGTACCTAAACTAGGACAAGCCAAGCATCCTTTTAGATCTATCTCTATAGATTCTAATCCCCAAGATATAGGATGCTTCCCCTAAGTCCTTTATGGAGAAGTGTCTAGATAACCAAGTCTTTATAGTGGATAGCATTCCTACGTCATTCCCAATGATGAGGATATCATCCACATATAACACCAAAAAAGGTGATAGCGCTCCCACTTACCTTTCTGTATACACAAGGCTCATCTTCGTTCTTAACGAAGTCATAAGATCTGATTGCCTCATCAAATCTTATGTTCCAACTTCGGGAAGCTTGCTTTAGTCCATAAATGGATCTAAGCAACCTACACACCTTATCTAGGCAGTTCTTGGACACGAATCCCTCAGGTTGCATCATATACACCTCCTCCTCGAGGTTCCCATTGAGGAATACGGTTTTCACATCCATCTGCCAGATCTCATAATCATAGTGTGCTGCAATAGCCAATAGAATTCTGATGGATTTTAGCATTGCTACGGGTGAGAAGGTTTCGTCGTAGTCAACACCTTGCCTTTGACGATACCCTTTAGCCACTAGCCTTGCTTTATAGGTCTCTACCTTTCCATCTACTCCGATCTTTTTCTTAAAGATCCATTTGCAACCGATGGGTACAATACCTTCGGGCGCATCAACTAGGTTCCAAACCTTATTGGAGTACATAGAATCCATCTCAGAATTCATTGCTTCTTGCCACTTCCCGGAGTCTATACTCATAATAGCCTCCTCGTAGGTCTGAGGATCAATATCCTCAGCATCCTCTCCTCTAATATGTCCAACATATCTCTCAGGAGGATGAGATACTCTATCAGACCTGCGTAAAGTTGAAACTTGTGTATTAGGTACCTGAACAGACTCGGGCTGTAGAGTGGTGCTTTAGCTTGGTTCTCTAACTTCGCTCAACTCTATCATTCTCCCACTATCTCCGCCAAGAATGTGTTCCTTCTCAAGGAACACTGCTCTCTTAGCTACAAAGACCTTTTAGTCCTCGAGATGATAGAAATAATACCCACAAGTTTCCTTGGAGTATCCCATAAATATGCATCGCTCTGTCCTTGATTCTAACTTATCGGGGTTGTGTCTTTTAACGTGGGCTGGGCAGCCCCAAATCTTAACAACCTTAAGATCAGGCTTCTTCCCTTTCCATATCTCATATGGTGTAGACACTACCGACTTAGTTGGAACTCTGTTCAGAAGGTAAGCTGCGGTTTCTAAGGCATATCCCCAGAATAAGATGGGTAGGTCAGCGAAACTCATCATGGACCGTACCATATCTAATAAAGTACGATTTCTCCTTTCAGAGACACCATTGAGCTGAGGTGTGTAAGGAGGTGTCCATTGGGATAATATCCCATGGTCCTTGAGGAACTGAGTAAACTCTATACTTAAGTACTCACCTCCTCGATCTGATCGAAGAGTTTTGATACTCTTTCCAGTCTGGTTCTCCACCTCATTCTTATACTCTCTGAATTTCTCAAAGGCCTCGGACTTGTACTTCATTAAGTACACATATCCATACCTTGAGAAATCATCAGTAAATATAATGAAGTAGGAGTAACCTCCAATGGCATGAGTTGACATGGATCCACATACATCACTATGTATGAGTTCCAACAACTCAGTGGCTCTCTCTCCAGTTCCACTAAATGGAGAGTTGGTCAATTTTCCACGAATGCAAGGCTCACAAGTTGTATAAGACACATAGTCGAATGGATCTAGATATCCATTATTTAGCAACTTTTGAATCCTTCTTTCATGGATGTGACCTAGCCTACAATGCCACAGGTATGCATTGTTTACCTCATCTCGTTTCCTCTTAGACACATTTACATTCATGATATGTGGAGTAGTGTCTAACATAAATAAACCATTATGCAATGTTCCTTTCGTGATGATCTTATCATCTAATAATATTGAACAACTATTGTTCTCAAAAACAAATTTATATCCACTAACTGTTAAACATGAAATGGAGATAATATTTTTGATAATAGAAGGAACAAAATAACATGCATCTAATGCAATAAAAGCTCCACTAGGCAGATGTAGGGCGACCTCGCCAACAGCTAATACAGCAACTTTTGCTCCATTACCCATCTTGAGGTCCATCTCGCCTCTCTCTAGTCTCTTAGGCCTTGCCAGAACCTGCAACGAATTGCATATATGATAAGCACTACCGGTATCCAATACCTATGTGTTATCATAAGATTCTGACAAATGGAGACTGATCATGAATGTACCTGAATCTTCATCAAACTTTTGTTTCGCCCTTTCTGCAAGGTACTCTTTGCAGTTTCTCTTCCAGTGCCCATCTTTACCACAGTGGAAGCACTGGCCTTTGTCCTTTGTTGGGTCTTCCTTAGCAACCTTTGCTTTATCTTGTTTGCCCTTGCCCTTTCCTTCTTAAGGGACCTTTCTGCTTTTCTTTTCTTTCTGGTCTCACCAGTGTAGAGAACTGGCTTCTCTTTCTTAATAGTACTCTCTGCTTCCCTCAACATATTGAGGAGCTTTGAGAGAGTCACCTCAAGCTTGTTCATATTAAAATTCATTATGAACTGTGAAAAGGAATCTGGTAGGGACTGAAGCATAATGTCCACACACAAGTTATCCTCTAGGACCATTCCTAGACCTGTGAGTTTCTCTATCCACTCAATCATCTTTAGGACATGGTTCTGAACCGGTGTCCCCTCAGTCATCCTAGCGCGGAAAAGGTTCTTGGATATCTCATATCGTTGAGTCCTTCCCTGTTCCTCAAACAATTTGTGGACATGTAGGAGAATGGATCTGGCATCCATCTTTTCATGTTGTCTCTGTAACTCTGGAGTCATAGAGCCCAACATATAGCACTAAGCAAGAGTGGAGTCATCAATGTACTTCACGTAGCGAGTGATCTCATCCTCGCTTGCCCCTTCTTCGGGCGTAGGCATCACTGTATCAAGGACGTATACGATTTTCTCCGCTGTGAGAACAATTCTCAAGTTACGGAGCCAATCCGTATAATTTGGACCAGTGAGGCGGTTGACATCAAGTATGCCACGTAAGGGATTTGAAAGCGACATTTTCTGAAAATAAAGATGTAGCAGAAATGAATAACATGCAGATTTTGCAAGAAATAAACTATCAAGATATGGACTTCTATCTTAATATGCTCCCACTATTTTCCTAACGAGTCACGCGACACCCTTAGCACGTGAAACGGAAGTCTCCGGCAGACTTCTAGTGGGGATCAGGATCCAATCAGCGTCTTAGTGTAACCTCGAGGGACTCGACCAATCACACTAAGCCTAAAAGGTAGGCAACTCTTGCCGATCACAACTCCTTGTGATTCCCGTCCTGTTCGGCCTCCGAATCACCATGGCCTCGAGGGACTCGACCAACCATGATGCTCGGTTAAGTCAACACCTTCGTTACAAGATGAGTCTGATTTGATGATATACCCTCGAGGGACTCGACCAAGCATACCATGTCCTCAGGTCATCGGTGACATCTCTATGTCGTAAGCAAGATAGCGAATCGCGATATAGGTGAGTCTCGAGGGACTCGACCAACTCAACCTACACCGGGAATCGGTTCCTACTCATAACGATGGAAGGCCACGTGGGTCAATCTAATTGCCTCACGTTTACCGACTTAATATTATCGAGAGATGTTTCTATAATTTGGTCTCCTAATATGACATGTCACACATATACATATTTAATATATATCTACATCGCATGCAAATATATATATATATCTAGTATGTGTATAAGCAATCACACCAGATGATCATGGACTACAACCTAATATGATTAGGCCCGAGCCAGTAGGCCTAATCACTCACATCAAGATCTATGTGTGCAACGGTGCATCTCCATGCCCTGTGATCGTCCATCTCGTCCTCGTCGGTTTCGTCGACATCTTGATGCATCTCCATGCATCACGATCGTCCGTCTCGTGGGTCCCGCTATCGCATCCACGCTCCCGCTGCGCCTCCTCATGTGATTACAACTTAATCATAGGCACGCAGGCCCGACAATAAACGAGAAATATAATGGAGGTTCGTAGACCTCAATAACAATAATCACAAGTACACACATCACACGGTCCATGTTCATCCGTCCACACATCATACATCACATGTATAAATAATCATCATCATGTAGGACTACTAGATAATAATAAAAATAATAATCAACTAAACCTTTTAATTAATTAATATTTTCTGAAATCAGGGACATGTAGGGAATTTCTCAATTCCTAAGGGTATTTTCGTAATTTGGACAAAAGATAGAAATTGGAATTTCTTAAATTCCGAGGGGCAAAACTGTCTTTTTCCCATAAAACCCTAATTCCCTCTTACTGCTGCTGCTGCCGCCGCCGCCACCCTGCTGGCGGCGGCCTGTGCGGCGGGGCGAGGGCGCTGCCCTTGCCTGCAGGCGGCACGCCCGCTGGCGGCGATGCCGCTGCGGGTGGGCGCCCCCTTCGGGCGCCGCTGCCTCCGCAGGCGGTGCTGTACCGCCGGGCGGCCGCCCCTATGGGGGGGTTTCGCTCGCGGGAGCAGCGGCGGCAGGCGTCGCGCGTCGCTGCCCTGCGGCGGCAGGCGCCGCTGCCCTGCGGCGCCTCTGCCCGTGGGTTGCCAGCCCCGCCGGCAGCAAGCCTGCTGCAAACAGGCCGCCGGCCGGCTGCTGCAGACGCAGCCCCTGCGCTGCCCGCCTTCGGCTGCGCTTCACGCACGCAGATCGAGGGCAGCAACTGTTGCTGCCCTTTCTCGCTTTTGCGTCAACGATTTTGACGTCAATATTCTTCCTAAACACAACACACGCAGTTCAAAACCAATCATTCGCACGAACAACCTGGCTCTGATACCACTGTTGGGAATTCATTGGGGAGCGACATCATATGCGCAGCGGAAGAACAAGAAAACAAAATCCCCGATTCCCAAAAAGATGTTCGTCGTCGTGCGAAGATTGGTGCGCAAAAATCCGCAAAACACAAAACTGCGTATAGAGATTGTGTTACCTAGGGAGATCGTATATCCCTGTTTCCTTGCAGATCCTTAGGAGAGGGTGAAGGAGGTCAAGCGTCCTCCTCTCTAGCGGTGATCCACACAGCAAGGTTGCGACGACGCTCCTCAAAACTCCAGGCCTACTCTAAGGTGGAGAGGGAGAGGAGAATAGGAAAGGCAAGCAAAGACTCTAGCCTATGAGGCTGTGAATCCCTCCTATTTATAGAGATCCCGTGTCAAACCCTAATGGGTCCTTCCCTAGTGGGTATTGGATCTGCATCCAATAAGACAAGGGCTCCGTCGGATATCTCATATCCGAACCTCTACTCATCGCAATGCCTACCATATGTGTGTGACCCTCTAGGCCCAATATCGAGCTGGCCGTGAGTCATACCTATCAGAACTCCTTCTAACTCAGTGAATTATTATCTCTGTAATAATTCACTCGACTCATCGACTACGGACGTACTAGGCCACTACGCCGTAGTCCCCAGACGATACAGGGGAATCCAATCCATTGGATCTGTCTGTCCTCAGTTACCATGTACCTATAGTCCCTCATCCATCTAATATCCCAGAGACCGTATATCGAGCATGGTGCTGTCAGACCCATACGGTTTCTACTCGAGTCTCGCTCTAATCGGATTCTCCCGGAGAACTCTTTCTCTCTCAACCCGAATGACTCTGGCCAGGGATTTGTCTGAGCAAGAACACATAGGATATTCCTCTCATGACGCCGAGAGTGGATGATCCTCTATTGACACTCAATAGCCCTCGTAAGGTCGACTACCACTCCCAATGACCAGTTGTACTAGATCTGGGTACAGCCAAACCTATAAGTCTGGTATCAAAGAGTGGAGCACTCATACAGGACATCCTTGGTGTCTCAAGTCTAAGGACCAGATACACCACTAGGACTACGGAATCGCTGTCTGACAATAAGGCATCATCAACCATCCAGCATTCCGTAAGCGGATCAATCAGTGAACTCATTCTCCAATGAGCACTTGTACTGTATCCCTAGTGTCCCTACATGAGCAGCTATGAGACCAGCTGCATCCATCATATGGACAGGTATACAGCACACCAGTCTATCCGGTTATCACGATGTCCTTCTCGAGTAACCTATGACCGGGATTATTTAGGATATGTGTTTAAAGGTGAATCGATCTCATTATCGTGATCTCATCACGATCCGATTCCCATTGCACAAATCCAAGGACATCACAATATATATATGCATTTATGCAATAGTTATAAAGTGATATACACCAAAATATAATAAGCAAAAAGATTCTGTATCAAGTCACACGTGCCATCACTCACGTTATTGGCTTGCTGGGCACCTATGACTAGCATTGATGACATGCTTATTCTTGGGAAAGATATATGTACAATTGACAGGTTGAAGAAAGAACTAAGTGAGTCCTTTGCAATGAAGGACATGGGGCTAGCAAAGCAAATACTGGGCATGCAGATTTCCCGTGATAGAAAAACTAAGAAGATTTGGTTGTCACAGGAGAAATATATCGAGAAGGTATTGGAAAGGTTCAGTATGAGCAATGCAAAGCCAGTTGGTTCTCTTCTTGCAGGTCACTTCAAGTTCTACTCAGAACAGAGTCAATTAAGTGATGAGGAGAAGGAAAAAATGCAAAAGGTTCCTTATACTTCAGTAGTCGGAAGTTTAATGTATGCAATGGTATGTACGAGGCCGGATATCATATATGCAGTGAGTGTTACTAGCATATTTCTTGCAAATCCAAGTAAAGAGCATTGGGCAGCAGTGAAGTGGATATTTAGATATCTCAGAAGGAGCTTTAAGGTTTGTTTAAGCTTTGGAAGTGGATCACTTATGTTGACAGATTACACAGATGCAGATGTGACAGGAGATATAGGTACAAGGAAGTCCACTTCAGGTTATGTACTTATTTTTGCAGGGAGAGCTGTGTCATGGCAATCCAGGTTGCAAAGATGTATTGCTCTCTTCACTACAGAGGCAGAATATATTGTTGCTACAGAGGTTTGCAAAGAAATGTTATGGATGAAAGAATTCTTATAAGAATTGGGACTGAAACAGGAAAACTATGTGGTGCATTATGACAGCCAGAGTGTTATCCATTTATGTAAAAACATAACTTTTCATTCAAAGTCAAAGCATATTAGATGTCATATACCATTGGATTCGAAATGTACTTGAAGAGAAGTAGTTGCAACTTCAGAAAATTCACACAAATGACAATGGAACAAACATGTAAACAAAGACTTTACCGAAAGAAAGACAGGAGATTGTTAGGATCGGAGCGACACTAAGAGGGGGGCGGGTGAATTAGTGGAGCGGATTAAAACGTTGGTTTCAACAAATCTTTCATACGATAAAAATCGAACTTGAAAAGCTTAACTTGAACATGTGTTCGTAAAGGTGTGCAGCAAAGGTAATGAGGAAATAAAGCACATAAGAAGGTTTGCAGTAATGTAAATGGCAATAAGAAAATACAAACCAGAGATCATGCCAATTTTAAAGTGGTTCGGTCAAATGACCTACATCCACTTGCGAGGCCCTCTTCGATAAGGCTCCCACCTTCCACTAGCAAATCTCTTGAAAGGGAAGGGCAAATATCTCTCTTATAACTTTTTACAAGCGGTTCACTCTCTTACAGATTTTCAGCAAGAAAGAAGGAGGTGAACACTAGCAAATTGAAAACAAGACTTGCTAAGACTTTTCTAAGACCTTTCTCTCAATCAATTGCTTCTCAAAAAGTTGTTCTCTTAGTTGAGAATTGAGGGGTATTTATAGGCCTCAAGAGGATTCAAATTTAGGCTCCAAAATTTGAATTCTCTTTGGTTCCCGATGCTGGCGGTGCCATCGCCTGTTAGTGGCGGTGCTACCGTCTGTCAGTGTCTGACACTGACAGTGTACTGGCGGTGCCACCGCCGGACCTCTCGGGTGCTGGGCGGTGCCACCGCTCAGTCCAACGATGCCACCGCTTGGTTCTCGGGTTCTAGGCGGTGCCACCGCCTACACTATTTCAGCTCACTGGTTGGGCTCCAAACTTGGCCCAAACCAGTCCGAACTCGGGCCCAATTGGCCCCTACTTGAGTTATAGGACTAACACCTAATCCTAACCCTAATTAACATGCTAACTACGAATTTAAAGATATTTTTGTAAGCTATTACAAAGTCCGTAAGTCAAGACTTTTTTCGGCGAGCTTCCGACGAACTCTCGGAAACCATTCTACGGACTCCCGGCAAGCTCCTAGACTTCACAATTTGATCTTGGCGAGTTCTAATGAGCTTCTTCGGCAAGCTCCGATCTTTCTCGGCGAGCTCCATGAACTTCCAACGAACCTTCCGACGAGCTTCCGAAAAACCCTTCGGCAAGCTCCCTACTCATTCTCGGCTAGTTCTGGCAGCATTCCCGACGAACCTTCGGACTTTCGTCGAACTCTTGAACTCACAACAAATCCTTCACGCTTGATTCCGACACTTTGTTTCGCTTTATGTCTTCGTCGTTATCGTAGTTAATCCTGCACACACAAGCCAAAACTCTACTTCGATCTAGACAATTATTACAAAGCGAATTGACATTCTATTGCCCGGCACGTCATTGGTTGGCGCTTCATCCGATTCTTCAGCGCATCGTCCTCTCTTGCGGCTTGTTGCCCAATCGGCGGTTGACCTCCGTAACCCTGATATCCTTGGCTCAATTCCGCTCTTGGCCCGATGCCCGACGTCCGAAGCCTTTTGCCATCCAATATCCTAACGTGATCTCCTCCGGCGCAACGTCAATTCCTCCTGCGTTAACTGTCTAATCCTGATCGAGTAGCCTGCATCACTCAAAATGTAGTTAAACATCTAAACACAATCAATTAGTTTCATCATCAAAATCCGAGATTCAACAGAGATATGTCGACAACTGGTCGGCATAGCTTTACATTGAGGAGTCATGGGACAGCCTCCCTTATGGGCTGAACGGGGAGGTTGTTGGGCTGGCAGCCCATAGATTCAGCCCATAGTGGGTTTTATCAACCCACAACCCACCCTCCTTTGACCTAACCTTAGATCAAACTTGGGGGGTGCGGGGGCTACATTTTTAGTGCAGAAAAAAACTACATCCACGAGCAGCAACTTGATTCAAGGAGGAGAAGAAAAAGACAGAAAAAATAAGAAAAAAAAAGGAAAAAAAACAAGGACAACACAGAGAGACTATTCTCAATCATCTAGTAGTGTTATCATCTAGGTTAGATCAGATCTAGATTCTTGCTGTGATTACTTGGGGAGAATTTAGATATTATGTACAGTGACATGATCCTTGTATCTCAGTTATTCTCTTGTGATTGTTGCTAGGGTTTTGGGCAAGAGATTGAGATTTATATATTCATTATTCTTATAGCGGATTATCTCTAGTTTGCCCCGTGGTTTTTACCATTCACATTGGAGGGGTTTTTCATGTATATCTTGATATTCTATTTGATTGTGATTCCATTTAATTCCACTGCGTGTTATGACCCGTATTTGTTTATATATAAAAAGTTTAGTTCTCTTTATATTCCATCGGTCTTATTTATTGACTTAACTTTTAGATGCAATGATATTGATAAAAAATTTAAGACCAGTCATACGTCTCATAGTTTCTCTATTTAATTCAACATACTAGTTGGTCTACCTCTATGGTTCAAAATTCTCGTGATAATTTCTCAAAATGCAATCACCAGTAGACAAAGATACAACAAGTATGAAACTACCTTACAAGCAAAAGTAAAATAGGATCAACTATTCCCATTCCTGTTCTAGGCTTTTAGATTTAACGACATTGATACAAAATTTAAGACCAACCATACTTCTCATTATTTCACCATTTAATTTAACATGATCTCATACTAATTGGTTTACCTCTAAAGTTCAAAATTATGGTGATACCTTCTGAAAATGCAATCACCAGTAGACAAAGGTTCAACAAGTGTGAAACCACTGTATAAAATCATATCAACTATTACCCTCTTCTTTGAACCAAAATTTCCTTTGTTATAATTGTGTCGTTTGGTGCAAGACAACAGAGAGATCTAGCCTTGATTGCAACATAGCTGGAACCACTGTTAAAGACTCTCTACAGTATTTGACTGCAAAAGATGCACTCCCGTCTGTAGCATTTCTTCAAAGCACAAATTATCTCAAGCATCCGTACTATGTTGGGTTGTGACTAGCAATCATCTCCCATATGCACCCACATATTATCTTTTTCATCAATTTAAGTGGATCATTTTATAACCAAATTACCAGGCTATCATGATTCATACTTGTATTCAACACAATTGAGCTCTGATTGGATCTAAATAGAATTATGGATTTTCTTTTTTCTATAATGCATGGGTACTTCAAAATGTTTGATGTGTTCATGTCATGTTTTAGTGGGACATCAATATATGGATACCTTTTGATATGCGTCAAGAGAGATGAAGCCAGAAAATATTGCTTAAGGGGGCTATAAAGAATATTGAATATGTGTACATCTTAATACATCCAACTTAACAATTGACTGCATAAAAAAAAAAAAATTATTACATGAATGAAAAAATAAAAAAAAATCAAAATTAATTAATATCTGAAAATAAGTAGTTTGGGGAATACTTCATACTGAAGATGCTTAAAAGGGTTGCCTGGGATAATGTATGCATAGTGAAGGTACTTACAACGAAAATGTTAGGATTTCAATGTTTATAATGATTAAATTAGTTTCCATGGTCACTATGGATGTATCTATATGCAAAGCAACTTAAGCACTCATTAGACAAGAAATCAGGAAGAAATTAGAAAATATTTTTGAGAAAGTAATATTTGAATTAATTTGTCAAAATTACTTGTAAGAGCAAAAAAGATGTTATTTTTTCAAACATAACAATAATATCAGAAATTACTTTGGAGAAAGTAATATCTGAACAAATGTGTATCTATTACTGATAGTCATAAAAGAGAAAAATGAAATTACTTTTAAGCCATAACAATTAAATATCACATATAATTATATGGCACAATCATAACTATAGCTCTCTTGGCAATACAGTAGCTTTACTGTACCATGTATAATTCTTTATGTTAATGTACTAAATATGTGTGGGACACTTATATCATCTACATAAGTTTAATTTGTGTTAAATGCTTGCATCTCATATGAGCTATGGAGATAATATACATGTAATAATTGTTTTGTTCATGCTTTGTAGCATAATTTTATGAGATTTGTTGTGTCACAGAGATTGGAGTATGCCATGTTCTTGTGTGTCTATTCATTATTGATATTTGCCTATTCTATGATGCAACCACACGAGCTTTAAGGGAACAAATGGCCCACACAAAATCAGTAAATAAAATATTTCACGTAATTTAGAGAAAAGGACAAGAAGAAAGAAACATATGAATGAGCACCATTTCCTGTCCCACGACTTCCATAAATGCTGACATTCCAACATCCTAAAATCTGACAAAAATGAACAAGATAGTTTCTTACTTTTCACAATTCAAAAGACAAAAGAAAAAAAAAAAAGAAACAACAACAGGGATCGAAACAATTTCTTGGATAGGAAGAAGTAGTTATCATAATATAGCTCGCTAGTTTCACTTCCTATGCACTTCTTTAGGGAGCACCCTCCAATCCTATGTTTAACCTATCTAGGACAGCTTACCATCAAAACCACGTTAAGATTATGGGAAATAACTAAGATCCAAAGGTGTTGACCGTAGAAACTTTCTTCAGAAAGAACCATTTTGACTATTTTGCACCGACTAATTTGTTCGTCGTTTGAAGTACCTACCATTTTGAACTTCTGTTTCAGTATGACAATGTATCACTTCACCATGTACGAAGGCAAGCAGAGGAAATAAGATCCTCATACCATATTATAATTAAGCATTCTCCTATATATTTATTTTCTTAATTAGATGAAAAATTATGCAATGAACAAAGAAAGCTGAAACCACGTACCAGAGAAGGGTGTGATCCAAGTACATCTTCTCTTGCCAATCGTCCGTTCCAACTGCAACGGTGGCACCACCACCGCCTCACCGACACCTTGAAATACTACCTTCACGGGTTTCACCCTACTTTGACTCTTCCTGGTTTCATTTCTGCCAGCCTTCAACACAGACAGGCCGCAAGAAGACTCGGAAGTGCTTGATCCATCTTCCGACACGTTCCAATCCAGTTGCAACGTCTCCTTCTTCCTTGCGCACTCCATCGGCCTCGAGACCCTCGATTTTGCAGCACTGTGTCTCCGTACTTGTCTAGGATTAGAATTGGTCTTCGATTCAGACATCGATTCCATCGCTCCGGAGATCAGAGAACCGCGAACGAACCACCAGAAAACCTACCCACAAGACGTTTCGATCCCAAGGAGCCAAAACCAATACAGAATAATCTCGAAAACCTATTCGGTAAGAAAAGATTTGGGAGGAGAGGACAGATCTTGCCAACCCTAGAAGCTTGTTTAAGTTTCAACGGCGAGTGAACAGAGACGAGTGAAGGCACAGAAAGAAGGAAGAAATTTAAAAGAGTCCGCCAGGTGACCGGCTGTTTCCCGTTGACAGATGCTCGCGTACCGGTTGCCGGCACCGACCCTACCCGATTCGGTTTGAGCACCTTTCCGTCTTAGACCCTATTCTGTGTCAAAACGTCACCTATGTCATCGCGAACGAAGAAGGGCACTCTCCGGCCACCGGAGGATAGAATGATCATTTGTGGTGCGGGGACGGCTTCGTTCACCCGTCCTTGTCGGTCGCAGGTGAATCGGTTATGGGAATCGCTTGGCCCGTAAGTTCCATGTCGTTACGTATAAGCGTCTATGGTTAGCATGTGGTTCCCCACACGAACATAAGTTTGTACGAGCTTCGTCTTAGGCTCGTACACGTTTTACATAGAATATTGCAGTTAATTGTACACCCTGATCCTGGCATTAAGAATTGTGAAGGAAGTTGATTGATTGACCGGACGGCCACGAACGATGAGGATGAGGTTCGCAGCATCCGGGGGTGGGTGCTGTAAAGTAAGGAGAGTGGATGTCGCACAATGTCTGTGGGTGTCTAACGGCTACTTGTATGATGAGGGGGACCTCAGTCGCAACGACATTGCGTACAGAACACTTTTTTTTGTGGAGATGGGCCCTCCTTGGGATCACCAACGACCTAACCATTTCCTCTTCTTCTTAAGACTTTAATGAGTGACCTTTGTGCTTGATTCTTAGCTAGACATAAATATGATAGTGACAATGGAAGTTATATGCATCCCTCAGCTCTCACAAATTGTTTATTTTTGGTTAATACATTTTCTTACATCTGGTTTCTCACTTGATTTGTTATTTGATCTGCATTCTCAAGACAATTTTTATCTCTCCACCGGTGCCGGGAAGGTTGTAATGTAGTGGGCTTTCTCGTGGTGCGAGCTTGGAAAGAGCTCTCTCTCTCATCACAAGAATTGACATGATATTTTCAGCCCTCATCTATTTATCTATCTATCTTATGAACCTTCCATTTCACAAATGATAACATTTACTGAGAAAAAAAGGAAAAAAAGGAGGCTACTATACTATAGGGTGGTGGAGAGAAGGGGATGGGGATTGTGGAGGTATGAATGACTGTGAGTGAAACTCTTGATCATTGCTGTTATTACATGGACAGATAAAATGGCTTAAATTATAAGGACGTCTCACACAATCCTAAAACAAGTGAAACTTGAGATCAAATTTAAAACTGTTTAAAAATTGCTAAGCTCCTCTGTTGGAATTAATGTGACCCACTTATTATTATTATTATTATTATTATTATTATTATTATTATTATTATTATTATTATTATATTTAATAATAATTTAATAAATTATTTAAATTTATTGATTAATGAGGAACACGAATCTGATTTGAATAAGTGTGTCTATTAATTATGAATTAATATCTTTATAAAATACATCTTTTCTATCACTATGAATTATACTCTCTCCATCCATTGATTAAAATATTTTATATATATATATATATATATATATATATATATATATATATATATATATATATATATATATATATATATATATATATATATAACGTATCTCAAGTAAAAAAAAAAAAAGTAAGGAAGAGAAATCAGATTTCTGTCAATTTCATTTGTCTTTTAGGAAATTCATATTTTCCCAATGGATCAGTGTATGATATTTTAATTAAATTTTACTTCATAAAAATTATTAAGTTTAAAGATGCTTTCCTTTGTACAAGAATTTAATCATTTATATATTGGTGCCAGAGACATGATTTAGAAGTTATGTTTTCTGATTATTTAATTTTTTTATTATTAATAAAAATTATGATTTCATTATTTTATATTGATTCCGGTGCCGATCATGAAACTCACGATTCACTAGTTTTTTTATTATGAAATGGATGACTGTAGGTCATATTATGATAACGAATTAGTTCAAGATATTATAGTTTTATTTCATATATCATGAATAATGGTTTTTGTTAGGATCATGAATTCTGATTTTTGTTAGGACTAAGAGCGGTACTAAGATATTATAGTTTTATTTCATATTTCATATAGTTTTATTTAATATTTTATATAGTTATATTTTTCGATTCAATCTGTTTCGGAGAGAAGTTGAACTTGAAAGCTTTCATAAAAATGCAAGAGAAGACTAACAAGGTTTGCAGTAAAATAAATTGCACAAATGAAAAGTAACTTGGAATTTAGAGTGGTTCGGTCAAGGTGACCTACATCCACTTTCGGATTCCTCCTCCGACGAGGTCACCGGCGTCCACTAAAGGCATTCATTGAATAGGTGAAGGCCGAACACCTCTTTACAACAACTTCTCCTTTTCTCAGGTTTAGGAGATAACCCTTACAAGTATCACTCATCTTTCTTGAATGGTTACAAGGCTAAGAGATGAAGGAGGAGAACTCTAACTTTTACAAACCTTTTATGACTCAAGAATTCAAGATTAAGCTAATACTTTTTGTGCCCTTTCATGCAGAAAAGGATGAGGTTTTTATAGGCTTCAATGGCTTTAAAATTGGAGCAAAAAAGTATCACATCTCCGAAATCCGGGGTACTAGCGGTACCACCACCGTTATTGGGCGGTACTACCACCGCTAATCTGACATTGGGCGGTACCATTGTCGAACTGGGGTGGTATCACCACTGGCAGCATTGCTGTCGGTGGTACTACCACCCAGTTTGAGCGGTACCACCATCCAGAAATCCAGGGGTACTGCCTTTTAGGTGGTGCCACCACCGGCCAAGAATTCAGGGGCTGAATTGGGTGCTCATTTTGGCCCAATTCAGCCCTGTTAAGGGCCTAGTTAGCCCCTAAATAAGTTAGTGGGATTACCTCCCAATCCTAACTTAATTTATGCTCTAACTATGATAATTAAGATATAATAACAACACTTCTTATTCCGGTGCGTCAATTGCTCTTCCGACGAGCTTCCGGCATACTTCCGGTGAACATCCTATGAACTCTCGGTAATGTTCCGGCAGACTCCTGGCAAGCTCTTGGACTTCACGATGATCTTCTTGGCAAGTTCCGATGAGCTTCTTTGGCAAGCTCCTGGACTTCTCGGTTGGTTTTGGCATAACTTCCGACGAACGTCTGGACTTTCGTCGAACTCTCGAACTCCCAATGAGATCTCGATCTTGACTCCGGTACAAACCCTGCTTTATGTCTTACAGCTATCATAGTTAATCCTACACACTTTTCTCAATATATAGATTAGATCAAACAATTTATAATTGACTTTATCATCAAAATATGAGATTCAATAATCTTCCCCTTTTTGATGATGACAATCAATTGATGATGTAGTAACCTTAACTCCTCCTATCTATATGCCATACTTGAGAAAAGATATTCTTGAATTCAAGGCCTTTGAATTCAAGAAACAAACTGATAAGATAAGTTGATTAAACTTATCAATATGCACATCATGATTCCAATCATGATCTATCATTCTCAAAATACGATGCCAAGTATTTATCAAAATGATGTCAAGGCATGACATCCATTTTCAACCGGTCTAGTTGCGGTGAGGTATAGTAACTTCCTATCATACTCCTATAAGTTTTTTTATCAAAGCTCTCTCCACTTTCATCAATGTCTAACTTATTGGAGGTACTTATAGGAGTATTGATAGCCTTTGAGCTATCCATTTTAAACCTTTTTAGCAAATCTAAAGCATATTTTGTTTGACTAAGAAAAATATCATTACTTAGTTATTTGATTTGTAAACCTAAAAAGAAAGTTAATTCCCCCATCAAACTCATTTCAAATTCAAGACTCATACTCTTAGTAAATGGCTCACATAGAGATTCATTCATGGAACCGAAAATAATATCATCAATATAAATTTAAACAATGAGAAAATTATTTTCAAAATTTTTGATAAAAAATGTAGTATATGTTAGGATCAAGAGCACACTAAGAGGAGGGTGAATTAGTGCAATGAAAACTTATGCGATTTCAGAAAATATTTCATACGCTCGAAGGAAATCGATTCGAAAAGATAATTACTTTAAAAACGTAAAAAAACGTAAGAGAGTGTAAGTGTAGTGAATGCAAGATGAGGAGAAGAAGTACTTTGTTATAAAATGATTTGACACTACAAAGACTCAAGAACTCTAGTACTTTTACAACTCTTTGACACTGCAAAGACTCAAGAATGTATCAAGTTTTCATGCTCTTTCATG
The DNA here is from genome assembly GCF_036884655.1 of Musa acuminata AAA Group. NCBI lineage: Eukaryota > Viridiplantae > Streptophyta > Magnoliopsida > Zingiberales > Musaceae > Musa > Musa acuminata. Next base: position 33,823,010 of record NC_088335.1, on the reverse strand, counting down.
CATAAATGAGTGGGGTATTTATAGACCCCAATGACTTTCAAAAATGGAGCTAAGAAGTGTCTCATCTTAGATTTTCAGGATCCTAGTGGTACCACTGCCATTACTGGGCGGTACTACCGCATGACATCTGATATTGGGTGGTACTACCACTCAGTCTGGGCGGTACTACCGCCTGATAGAGCTTGAAGACCGAGCTCTAGCAGTACCACCGCCGGCAACAATAACTGCCAGCGGTACTACTGCTTGACAGGGGCGGTACTATCGCCTAGAATTCCTGGGAGATCGATTCTCCCAGGCGGTGCCACCGCCGATCGAAAATTCTAGGTTCTGGTTGGGCCTTGAATCCGGCCCAAACCAGCCCATCTTAGGGCCTAGTTGGCTCCTAATTAAGTTAATGAGATTACCTCCTAATTTTAACTTAATTTACATTCTAACTATGATAACTAAGACATGATTACTATAATTTATGTTTCGGTGCGTCAATCGCACTTCCGGCGAGCTTCCGGCGTACTTCCGGTGAATATCCGACGAACTCTCGGCAATGCTCCGGCGGACTCCCAACAAGCTCCTGGACTTTACGATGATCTTCTTGGCGAGTTCCTATGAGCTTCTATGGCAAGCTCCTGGACTTCTTGGTTGGTTCCCATAGAACTTCCGACGAACGTCCGAACTTCCAACGAACTCTCGAACTCCCAACATGATCTCGATCTTGACTCTAACACAACACATGCTTCATGTCTTATTGCCATCGTAGTTAATCCTGCATACTTTTCTCAACATATAGATTAGATAAAACAAATTACAATTGACTTCATCATCAAAATCCGAGATTCAATATTCTCTCTTTTTTTGATGATGACAAATAATTGATGACGGAGTTAACCTTAACTCCCCCTATCTATATGCCATACTTGAGAAAAGTCATTCTTGAATTCAAAGCCTTTGAGTTTAAGAGATGATAAGTTAAGTTCATTTAAACTTATCAATACACATATTATGATTCCTATCATGATCTAACATTTTCAAAATGATGTCAAGGCATGACATCCATTTTCAAGTATGATATTTCAAATATGAAAGATGACAAATATAGCAATTCATTCTATGACAAGATATCAATTTGTAAAATTACAAGTTAAGCTCTAGATATCTTATTATAATGAAGAAAAGTTAACATGCAAACTTTTCAAGTGTAAAATTACATACATTTATCATCAATAAATTGTAAACTTTTATCATCAATTTACCACATTTTGGTATTATTTCTCCCCCTTTGTCATCAACAAAAAGGAGAACGATTCAACAATAAATGCAAGTGTGGTAAAAATTCATATCATATTTCAAATTATAAAGAAATTCATATAAATCATATTTCAAGCATTTATGATATGATATTTCTCACATTAAAAGTTATAAATATTTAATGAGATGGCTTCCATCAATTTCTCCCTTTTTATTTTTCATTAAAACTTCACATGAAGGAGGAAAGTAAGGAGGAAAAACCACTGAGAACCAACTTTGAATGAAGTTAAAAACGATAAAAGAGTGTCATTAAATCATGCTTCATTTTTCATAAGGATCAAGATATTCATGTGAAATTAAATCCTTACGAGTGTTCATCTAAAAAAAATTCTTCCTTCATTAAAAAAGAATTCATGTGAAAGAATTATCATATCAAATCCATTTCTCAATTAAAAATTGACAAGAGATAAATCTATGAGAGATGCATTTGTCAATGACTTCTATGTATCAAAAATCAACTTGATATGACATAGACTCATGAAAGCTCCATTCAAGAAATACATTAAGTGAAAGATAGTCTGGAAAGAAAATATACATCAAATCCATGCATTTATAAAGTGTTTTGTCATAGCTTTTTATCATTACTTGCATGAGGCAAAATCATTAGTGCTTTGTAGTACTCAAAGATTAAGAATTCGATGTATGATTAAAACTTCTCAATATTCAATAGAAATCATGATCATGAAAGTACACATGATATTGCATCACACTCATCATCATCGAAATTTTTAGCATCAAAGCACAAAATTTCCAATATTAAAGTAAATATGTTATTGAAGCACACAACCTTATCATTATGTAAGATTCACATCATACAATTATCGGCACATAATTTAATTGAGTGATCAAAGAATTATGAAAGTCTAAAATTTAACAAATTCATGCATTCGGACATATTAACATTCCTAACTCTCTTCTAATAAAATCAAATTTTTCTTCACTTAAAAGTTTTGTAAAAATATCAACTAATTGATGTTTTGTATCGATAAACTCTAGGATTACATCATGAATAGTGACATGATCTCGTATAAAGTGATGCCTAATGTCAATATATTTTGTTCTAGAGTGTTAAATGAGATTCTTTGTTAAACATATTGCACTTGTGTTATCACATTTTATGAGGATATTTTTAAGATGAATCTTATAATCCTCTAAAGTGTTTTTCATCCACACAACTTGTGCACAGCATGCACTAGCTGCAATGTACTTGGCTTCAGTTGTAGATAGTACAACCGAATTTTGTTTCTTGGAAGTCCAAGAAACAAGTGGGTGTCCTAAAAATTGACATGTTCCTGAAGTACTTTTTCTATCTAATCTACATCCAGTAAAACCATATTAGCATAAGCAATTAGCTCAAAGTTTTCAGATTTTAGTTACCATAATCCTAGATTTATGGTTCCTTTAAGATATCTAAGTATTCTCTTAAATGCTTTAAGATGAGATATCTTAGGATTAGATTGAAACCTAGCACAAAGTCTTATACTAAACATGATATCCGATCTAGTTGCGGTAAGGTAAAATAAACTTTCTATCATACCCCCCTATAAGCTTTTTGATCAAAGCTTTCTCTACTTTCATCAATTTCTAACTTAGTGGAGGTGCTCATAGGAGTGTTGATAACCTTTGAGCTATCTATATTAAATCTTTTTAGCAAATCTAAGGCATATTTTGTTTGACTAAAAAATATACCATTACTTAGTTGTTTGATTTGTAAGCCCAAAATGAAAGTTAATTCCCTCATCAATCTCATTTCAAATTCAAGACTCATACTTTTAGCAAATGATTCACAAAGAGATTCATTCGTAGAACTGAAAATGATATCATTAACATAAATTTGAATAATAAAAAAATTATTTTTAAAATTTTTGATAAACAATGTAGTATCAACCTTGCCTTTAGAGAAATTATTTTCAATAAGAAATGAACTAAGTCTCTCATACCAAGCCCTTGGGGCTTGTTTTAAACTATAGAGAGCTTTAGTTAATTTAAATACATGATTAGGGGGACTATCATTCTCAAATCCGGGAGGTTGTTCAACATAAACTTTTTCAAAAATAAAGTCATTAAGAAAAATACTTTTAACATCCATTTGAAACAACTTAAAATTATTACTACTAGCATAGGCAAGGAGCATCCTTATGGCTTCTAATCGAGCCACAAGAGCGAAGGTTTTTTCGTAATCGATACTTTCTTCTTAGTTGAAACCTTTGGCCACTAATCTAGCATTGTTTCTAACCACGATACCAGATTCATCTTGCTTGTTTCTAAAGACCCATTTAGTACTAATAACTAAATGGTCATTTGGCCTAGGAACAAGCTTCCACACCTCATTTTTCTCAAATTGATTTAACTTATCTTACATTATAATGACCTATGAATTATCTTTCAAGGTTTCGTCAATGCATTTTGGTTCAATTTGGGAGAGAAAAGCGACGGCGGCATAAAATTTTTTAAGAGAAGAATGTGTTTGAACCCCTTTAGATGTGTCTCCTATGATTAGCTCTTTAGGATGAGTATTTACATACTTCCAATCCTTGGGTAAGGATGTTTCGGAAGTAGATGCATCCAAGTTGCTAGATGGAGAAAGGGTTTCATTTAAATTCAAAGTATTAAAATTAACATCATCATCATCAAAATCATTTTTCTTAATTTTGAAAACCTCATTGAAAATAACATGAATGGATTATTCTATAATCAAAGTTCTTTTATTAAATATATGAAATACTTTAGAAATAGAAGAATAGCTAAGAAAAATTCCTTCATCGGATTTAGCATCAAATTTTCCTAAGGCATCTTTTTCATTCAAGATAAAACACTTACACCCAAAAACTTTAAAATATGAAACATTGGGTTTTTTATTGTTCCATAACTCATAAGGAGTTTTGGTGAGTAAGAGTTTTACTAGAACCCTATTCATGACATAGCATACTGTGTTTATGGCTTCGGCCCAAAAATATTTGGGTAGGCTATGTTCATTCAACATAGTTCTTATCATTTGTAAATTTCTATTTTTTCTTCCTACTACTCCATTTTGTTAAGGATTTCTTGGAGTAGAGAAGTTGTTGTTATATCTATTAGATTCACAAAATTCTTGGAAATCATGGTTTTGAAATTCACCACCGCGATCACTTCTAATTGATGAAATCATAAAACCCTTTTCATTTTGAACAAGTTTACAAAACTTAGAGAAACACCTAACGCATTTACTTTTGTGTGTCAAAAAATAAGTCCATATGTATCTACTATAATCATCCACGATGACAAATACGTATTTGCTACCTCCTAGGCTTGATGTAGAAATTGGTCCAAACAAGTCCATATGGATTAATTGTAAAGGTCTAGAGGTGCTTATTTGGTTCTTAGGTTTGAAGCTACATTTTATTTGTTTCCTAGTTGACACACATCACACATATTATCTTTGATGAACTTGATATGAAGAATTCCTCTTACAAGTTCTTTAGATGAAATTTGAGAGATTAGTTTCATAGATGACCTAATCTCCTATGCCAAAGTCAAGAATCGTCATTTAAAACCGAAAAACACATTTCATTACAAAGATCGTTGCTATTAATAGTGTATACATTATTTTGTTTTAATGCCATCATAGATGCGTTTTTGTGTGGTTTTTCAATAATGCAAGCATTAGATTCAAATTTAACAGTATATCCTTTATCATACAATTGACTAATGCTCAAGAGGTTATGTTTTAAGTCATCAACTAACAATACATCTTCAATAAAGAAGTTGGATTTATTACCTATGGTTCCTTTGCCAATGATTTTACCCTTATTGTTGTCTTTGAAGGTGACATATCCTTCGTCTATGCTAGTGATCTTAGAGAATTTGTGTGGTTTTTCAATAATGCAAGCATTAAATTCAAATTTAACAGTATATCCTTTATCATACAATTGACTAATGCTCAAGAGGTTATGTTTTAAGTCATCAACTAACAATACATCCTCAATAAAGAAGTTGGATTTATTATCTATGGTTCCTTTGCCAATGATTTTACCCTTATTGTTGTCTTCGAAGGTGACATATCCTTCGTCTATTCTAGTGATTTTAGAGAATTGAGATGGATCTCTGGTCATATGCCTTGAGCATCCGCTATCCAGGTACCATCTCTTGCTCCTAGCTTGTGATGGTAAACATTTCTACTAAAAAGGATGATTTTTAGGTACCCATTTGACCTTAGGTACCTCAAAAATCGATCTAAATTGCTTATCATGTTGTATTGAGTTATTTAAGGTTCTTTTAGGAACCCAAATCAATTTATGTGGACTATATTTCTTGAATGGACAATGATAAGCTACACGCCCAAATTTATAACAAAAGTTACATTTCTTTTGGGGTGAAACATGCAAGGTAGGGCCTTTAACAAAGGTAGTTAGATTATAGTAAGAACTACTCATAAATCGGATTCCACCTTTTCTATGAACGTGACCCTTATTGGTAAGGATCATGTTCAAAGATTTGCTACCAACTTCAAACTTCTCTAAGGTTTTTTTAAGTAGCATATTTTCCTTTTGAAGTATTTCTAAATCATGTCATTTCATACATGGAGCTAAACTATCATTATACTTAATTTTTAATTTATCGAAATTACTAACAAGAGAATCATGCTCCTTTTTTAATAATTTATATTTTTTACTAATTGATTTGCATTCATCAAATAAATCATGAAAAGTATTTAATAGTTCATCAAATGATAAATTTACGTCTAATGAACTTGTTACCTCATCTCCAATAGCCATTAGCACATAGTGAGCAACTTGCTCGATGTTGGTTGGCTCCTCTTCTTCGGATGCGCTTGAGTTATCCCATGTTGCTTTGAGCGCCTTCTTCTTTGGTGTACTCTTCTTGGCTTGGGGACATTCACTCTTGTAGTGTCTCGGTTTCTTGCATTCGTAACAAATTACTTGATCTTTTTTGAGTTCAAATTTATTTTTAGTATCATTTTTAAATTTATTTCTTTTAATGAATTTTTTGAATCTCCTTGTTAAAAGTGCCAAGTCATCATCAAAGTCCTCATCACTTGAGTTTTCTCTCAAGTGATCTTTTTGTGTTCTCAATGCCATGTCCTTCCTGTCCTTTGGAAGGGTGTCCTCAAGCTCTTCAAGAGCTTTACATGTCATTTCATAGATCATTAGTGACCCAATTAGTTCTTTAAGAGGAAAATTATTTAAATCTTTGACCTCTTGAATAGCCATGACTTTAGGGTCCCAACACTTTAGAAGGGATCTTAAAACTTTATTAATGAGCTCAAAATCCGAGAACCTTTACCAAGTTCTTTTAGACCATTGATGACATCAGTAAATCGGGTATACATGTCTCCAATGGTCTCACTCGGTTTCATTCAAAATAACTCATAAGAATGAACTAAGAGATTAATTTTTGACTCCTTCACTCTACTAGTGCATTCATAAGTCACTTCGAGTGTGTGCCAAATATCAAAAGTCGTTTCATAAATCGACACTCGATTAAACTCGTTTTTATCTAATGCACAAAATAAGGCATTCATAGCCTTTGCGTTTAAAGTGAAAGTCTTCTTCTCCAACTCATTCCAATCGTTCATTGGAAGAGAAGACTTTTGAAATCTATTTTTTACAATATTCTAAAACTCAAAATCCATTGAAATCAAGAAAATCCTCATTCTTATCTTTCAATATATGTAATCCGTTCCATTGAACATGGACGAACATGTAATTGAATGACTCTCTTGGTTGTTGGCAAATGCTATCTCTCTTGGGTTTTAAACCAAACGAGAGTGAACCTCGCTCTGATACAAATTGTTAGGATCAAGAGCACACTAAGAGGGGGGGGGGGTGGGAAGGTGAATTAGTACAACGGAAAACTTATATAATTTCAAAAAATATTTCATACGTTCGAAGGAAATCGATTCGGAAAGATAATTACTTTAAAACATAAGAGAGCATAAGTGTAGTGAAAGCAAGATGAGGAGAAAAAGAACTTTGCTATAAAATGATTTACAGTTAAAGAAGATTGCTCAAAATGAAATGCAAACCATATTTAGAGTAGTTCGGTTAATTGTGACCTATATCCACTTTCGGCTTCCTCCTCCAACAAGGTCACCGGTGTCCACAAGAGGCCTTCCTTCAATAGGCGAAGGCCAACCACCTTTTACAGTTTTTCTCCTTTTGCTGAGTGTAGGAGACAACCCTTACAAGTTTCACTCATCTCTTGAATGATCTCAACACTTAGAAAAGGAGGAGGAGAACTCTAGCACTTTTACAACTCTTTGACACTTCAAAGACTCAAGAATGTATAAGTTTTCATACCCTTTCATGCAAAAAAAGGTGGGGTATTTATAGACCCCAACGGCTTTAAAAAATGTAGCCAAGAAGTGTCTCATCTCGGATTTCCAAGGTCCTGGCGGTACCACCGCGATTATTGGGTGGTACTACTGCCTGACATCTAACACTAGGCAATACTACTGCTTAGTCTGGGCGGTACTATTGTTGGGAAATCTTGGGGGCAACATCACATGCGCAGCGGAAGAACAAGAAAATAGAATCCCCGATTCCCAAAGAGATGTTCGTCGTCGTGCGAAGATTGGTGCGCAAAATCCGCGAAACTGAAAAACTATGTATAGAGTAGATTGTGTTACCTAGGGAGATCGTATATCCCTGTTTCCTTACAGATCTTTAGGAGAGGGTGAAGGAGGTCAAGCGTCATGCTCTCTAGTGGTGATCCACACAATAGGGCTACGACGACACTCCTCAAAACTCCAAGCCTGCTCTGAGGTGGAGAGGGGACGGAGAATAGGAGAGGCAAGCAAAGGCTCTAGCTTATGAGGCTCTGAATCCCTCCTATTTATAGAGGTCCCTTATCAAACCCTAATGGATCCTCCCCTAGTGGGCATTGGATATGCATCCAATAACCCAAGCCTTTTAGATTAGTGGATCTCTATCTAATAATCTCTCATGGGCTCTTATTGGATCTCATCCATAGGATCCAATAATTCAGGGGGTTATTGGATATCCAATAAGACAAGAGCTCCATCGGATATCTCATATCCGAACCTCTACTCATCGCAATGCCTACCATATGTGTGTGACCCTCTAGGCCCAATATCGAGCTGGCTGTGAGTCATACCTATCAGAACTCTTTCTAACTTAGTGAATTATTATCTCTGTAATAATTCACTCGACTCATTGACTACGGACGTACTAGGCCACTACGCCGTAGTCCCCAGATGATACAGGGGAATCCAATCCATTGGACCTATCTGTCCTCAGTTATCGTGTACCTATAGTCCCTCATCCATCTAATATCCTAGAGATCGTATATCGAGCATGGTACTGTCAGACCCATACGGTTTCTACTCGAGTCTCGCTCTAATCGGATTCTCCTAGAGAACTCTTTCTCTCTTAACCCGAATGACCCTGGCTAGGGATTTGTCTGAGCAAGAACACATGGGATATTCCTCTTATGACGCCGAGAGTGGACAATCCTCTATCGACACTCAATAGCCCTCGTAAGGTCGACTACCACTCCCAATGACCAATTGTACTATATCTGGGATAGCCAAACCTATAAGTCTGGTATTAAAGAGTGGAGCACTCATACAGGACATCCTTGATGTCTTAAGTCTAAGGACCAGATATACCACTAGGACTACGAAATCGCTGTATGACAATAAGACATCATCAACCATCCAGCATTCCGTAAGCGGATCAAATAGTGAACTCATTCTTCAATGAGCACCTGTATTGTATCCCTAGTGTCCCTATATGAGCAGCTATGAGACTAGCTGCATCCATCATATGGACGGATATACAGCACACCAGTCTGTCCGGTTATCACGATGTCCCTCTCGAGTAACCTATGACCGGGATTATTTAGGATATGTGTTTAAAGGTGAATCGATCTCATTTTCGTGATCTCATCATGATCCGATTCCCATTGCACAAATCCAAGGACATCACAATATATATATGCACATATGCAATAGTTATAAAGTGATATATGCCAAAATATAATGAGCAAAAAGATTCTGTATCAAGTCACACGTGCCATCACTCACATGATTGGCTTGCTGGGCACTTATGATTAGCAATCTCCCACTTGACCTAAAGCCAATCACCTATGTGTCTGATCCCCATCAGACCCCTGTGACGCTTAAAGACAATTTGAGACAAGGACTTTGTCAGTGGATCTGCAATGTTATCTTCGGATGGAACTCTTTCCACTACTATATCTCCTTGGGTTATGATCTCTCTGATAAGGTGGAACCTCTTCAGAACATGCTTAGATTTCTGATGAGACCTATGTTCCTTCGCTTGAGCAATCGCCTCGTTGTTGTCGCAATATAAGGAGATCGACTCATCGCTACCCAGCACGACTCCTAAATCTGTGATGAACTTCTTCACCCAGACTCCCTCTGTTGCATCTAATGCAGCAATGTACTCCGCCTCTGTAGTCGAGTCAGCAGTAGTATCTTGCTTGGTACTCTTCCAGCACACTGCTCCTTCATTCAAGGTGTATACATACCCTGAATTCGACTTGCTATCATCGACATCAGACTGAAAAATTGAGTTCGTGTAACCTTCAACCTTAAGGCTATTATCTCCATATACTAGTAAAAGATCCTTAGTCCTTCTCAAGTACTTAAGGATACACTTTACTGCTTTCTAGTGCTCCAAGCCTGGATCCGCCTGATACCTGCTCGTGACATTCAGAGCATGCGCTATATCAGGCCTAGTACATAGCATGACATACATGATAGACCCTATTGCTGAGGCATAAGGTATCATATCCATATTCGCCCTTTCTTCTGGAGTCTTTGGGGACATACTCGTAGAAAGCGATATCCCATGTCTCATCGGTATGAGACGTATTTTGGAATTTTCAATGCCAAACCTTTTGACAATGGTTTCTATGTACCTGGACTGGAACAAGCTAAGCATCCTCTTGGATCTATCTCTATAGATTCGAATCCCCAAGATATAGGATGCTTCTCCTAAGTCCTTCATGGAGAAGTGTCTAGATAACCAAATCTTTACTGTGGATAGTATTCCTATGTCATTCCCAATGATCAAGATGTCATCCACATATAACACCAAAAAGGTGATAGCGCTCCCACTTACCTTCCCGTACACACAAGGCTCATCTTCGTTCTTAACGAAGTCATAAGATCTGATTGCCTCATTAAATCTTATGTTCTAACTTTGAGAAGCTTGCTTTAGTCCATAAATAGATTTAAGCAACCTACACACCTTATCCGGGCAATTCTTGGACACGAATCCCTGAGGTTGCATCATATACACCTCCTCCTTGAGGTTCCCATTGAGGAATGCAGTTTTCACATCCATCTGCCAGATCTCATAATCATAGTGTGCTACAATAGCCAATAGAATTCTGATGGATTTCAGCATTGCTATGGGTGAGAAGGTTTCATCGTAGTCAACACCTTGCCTTTGACGATACCCCTTAGCCACTAGCCTTGCTTTATAGGTCTCTACCTTTCCATCTACTCCAATCTTTTTCTTAAAGATCCACTTGCAACCGATGGGTACAATACCTTCGAGCGCATCAACTAGGTTCCAAACCTTGTTGGAGTACATAGAATCCATCTCAGAATTCATTGCTTCTTGCGACTTCCCGGAGTCTATACTCATAATAGCCTCCTTGTAGGTCTGAGGATCAATATCCTTAACATCCTCTCCTCTAATATGTCCTACATATCTCCCAAGAGGATGGAATACTCTATCAGACATACGTAAAGTTGAAACTTGTGTATTAGGTACCTGAATAGACTCGGGCTGTAGAGTGGTGCATGAGCTTGGTTCTCTAACCTCGCTCAACTCTATCATTCTCCCACTATCTCCGCCAAAAATGTGTTCCTTCTCAAGGAACACTGCTCTCTTAGCTACAAAGACCTTTTGGTCCTCGAGATGATAGAAATGATACTCACAAGTTTCCTTGGGGTATCCCACAAATTTGCATCACTCTGTCCTTGATTCTAACTTATCGGGGTTGTGTCTTTTAACGTGGGCAGGGTAGCCCCAAATCTTAACAACCTTAAGATCAGGCTTCTTCCATTTCCATATCTCATATGGTGTAGACACTACCGACTTAGTTGGAACTTTGTTCAGAAAGTAAGCTGCGGTTTCTAGGGCATATCCCCAAAATGAGATGGGTAGGTCAGCAAAACTCATCATGGACCATACCATGTCTAATAACGTACGATTTCTCCTTTCAGAGACACCATTGAGCTAAGGTGTATAAGGAGGTGTCCATTGGGATAATATCCTATGGTCCTTGAGGAACTGAGTAAACTATGTACTTAAGTACTCACCCCCTTGATCTGATCGAAGAGTTTTGATACTCTTTCTAGTCTGGTTCTCCACCTCATTCTTATACTCTCTGAATTTCTCAAAGGTCTCGGACTTGTACTTCATTAAGTACACATATCCATACCTTGAGAAATCATCAATAAAGGTAATGAAGTAGGAGTATCCACCAATGGCATGAGTTGACATGGGTCCACATACATTACTATGTATGTGGACCAATAGCTTAGTGGCTCTCTCTCTAGTTCCACTAAATGGAGAGTTAGTCAGTTTTCCATGAAGGCAAGGCTCGCAAGTTGCATATGACACATAGTCGAATGGATCTAGATATCCATCATTTAGCAACTTTTGAATCATTCTTTCATGGATGTGACCTAGCCTACAATGCCATAGGTATGCACTATTCATCTCATCTCGTTTCTTCTTGGACACATTTACATTCATGATATGTGGAGTAGTGTCTAGCATAAACAAACCTTTATGCAATATTCCTCTCGCCAATCTCCCATCGGCTTTGTTAGAATTTACAATAAATTGTAGATATGATAAGCAATACTGGTATCCAATACCAATGCACTATCACAAAAATCTGATAATTGGAGATTGATCATGAATGTACCTGAAGCTTCTCCAAGCTTCTATTTCGCCCTCTCTGCAAGGTACTCTTTGTAGTTCCTCTTCCAGTGCCCATCTTTGCCATAGTGGAAGCATTGGCCTTTGTCCTTTGCTGGGTCTTTCTTAGCAACCTTTGCTTTACCTGGTCTGCCCTTGCCCTTTCCCTTCTTAAGAGACCTTTCTGCTTTCCTTTTCTTTTTGGACTCACCAGTGTAGAGAACTGGCTTCTCTATCTTAATAGTACTCTCTACCTCCCTCAACATATTAAGGAGCTCTAGGAGAGTCACCTCAAGTTTGTTCATATTAAAATTCATTATGAACTGTGAAAAGGAATCTGGTAGGAACTAGAGCACAATGTCCACACACAAGTTATCCTTTAGGACCATTCCTAGACCTGTGAGTTTCTCTATCCACTCAATCATCTTTAGGACATAGTTCTGAACCGGTGTCCCCTAAGTCATCCTAATGCAGAAGAGGCTCTTGGATATCTCATATCGCTGAGTCCTTCCCTGTTCCTCAAACAATTTGCGGACATGTAGGAGAATGAATCTGCATCCATCTTTTTATGTTGTCTCTATAACTCAAGAGTCATAGAGCCCAACATATAGCACTAAGCAAGAGTGGAGTCATCAATGTACTTCACATAGCGAGTGATCTCATCCTCGCTTGCCCCTTCTTCGGACGCAGGCATCACTGTATCAAGGACGTACATGATTTTCTCCGTCGTGAAAACAATTCTCAAGTTACGGAGCCAATTCGTATAATTTGGACCAGTGAGGCGGTTGACATCAAGTATGCCACGTAAGGGATTTGAAAGCGATATTTTATGAAAATAAAGATGCAGCAGAAATGAATAACATGCAGATTTTGTAAGAAATAAACTATCAAGATATGGACTTCTATCTTAATATACTCACACTATTTTACTAATGAGTCATGCGTGTCACGCCCCTCAAAAAATATCCATGATATTAAAAATTTTCAACACATACCAATCCAGGATCCAAACTAACATTTGAGGACACTGAAAATCATTCTATCAAATTCACATCTATAAAACATGTGCAGTTTATAATCATATATCACATCACTCGATAATTCACATTTATGGCAACCCAAGCCAAACTTGACATACATGAACAATATTTATAAATCCACAAGCTAAATAAATTATACAATCAGAACTCCAATTATTCACCACAAGTTCATATCATCGTAAACTAGACTTAACATTCCGAAATTCTAAATAAGAGAGATCTTCTAACACTTTTACATAGAATATCTATTTCGATTCATCGACAACATTTCATTACATACAAAATATGCTTATACAACAATAACATAATAACCAACAAGACTTGCCCATAATTCAGAATAGCTCTCCACTGCCTCAGCCCAATTCAAACATCTCAAAGAGTGACAAGCTGACCTGAAAGATTTATATAACAACGGAGTGAGCTAAAAACAGCTCAGCAAATAACAAAGCATATATAGCACGAGAAGGGACAGTTTCAAACAAACAAGATATCACAATGCAAGATAAAATCCAAGAGATTCAAGGATATCATCTCATTAGATATAGAATCGCAAATGTCATTTCATTCATAACATATTTGGTTCATAACAAATGGAGCATAGAGTAATTGGAGCATATCAATAGCGTATGAAATGTTCCGGAGCATATCAACTACATATGGAATATTTCGAAACATAACAATAGCAAATGAGATATTTCGGAGCATATTAAAGGCGTATGAAATGTTTCGGAGCATATCAATGATAAATGAAACATTTCGGAACATATCAATGACGTATGGACCATTTCGGAGCATTTCAAAGAACGAATACGAAACAGAAGCTCAAACGTCGAATTGACGTTGTCTTCATTTCATTCTTATCCAAAGCATGTATAGAAACACATACCCAAAGCTCTGGATACCATATCAAACATACAGAAGGTGAAGTGGGACCATAACATAATATGGTACATCCATTTCTGAATGACCACCAAACATAAGTCTCCAACGTTTGGGAGCTCCATCCACCCACGTCTGAGTATCACAAGCTCACAAGCTCTATGCATAACTCCCTTCACCATTTCTGACAAAGGTTCACAATATCCCACAAACACCAGAGTACAAAGGGACAGTATGAACAATAAATAGCACATATCGGAAGCACACGCGGAACAACAAAATATACATGTGCCTTTACGAGTCAATACGAAGTAAACAATAATCTTTCACAATTATATTCAGATTTGAAAGGAAATGAAAGCAAGAGCATTCAAGGATTCCAAGCAATCACATATAACTCAATTCAAATAAGAAGGTTAGATAAATTTAATGTCCAAAGGAATGAAACTGGAATAGGCACATATCGAAAGCAAATGCAGAATAATGGGATATACATGTGCCTATATAAGTCAATACGATATAGCATAAACATTACAAAATAGTTTTCAAGAATGCAAATAACTTTAAGGACAAGAGCATAGAAGAATTCAAAGCAGTAATATAAAGCTCAATTGAATAAGAAAGCTAAAGGATATCAATTTCCAAAGGAATGAAACCAGAATATGCGAAATCGACCAAAGCTCGATTTCTAGTAGAATTCAAGAGGCACATTGAACAAATGATTCAAACTATCAATTGTGCTCCAATATACTCAAGAAAGCTATTGTGGAAAGATATTTCAATCTAGTTTCTGATGAAATAAGTTTCATATGAATTGAATTGTCCAACAGAGAGAGTTACAAATAATTTGGTAAACAAGGGTCGTAGAACAAAATCTCTATTTGGCAGAATTCATAAGGTCATATTCAACAGATAACTGGATAGGTGTTTGGACTCCAAATCTTTCAATCCATATATCAAAAGAAAGATCTACGAGTCTAGTTTCTAATGAAATCAGTTTTGAATAAATCGGAGTTTCCAACAAAGACTTATAGGCAGCTCGGTATCAAAAGGTCAGAATCTCAAAAGTTGCACAGATTCGAATCGTTACGTCTAAACAGGAGATATATCAAATGCAAGGCTAGAACAATTCAAAGTTTCTCATATTCCAAACAAATGTAGAGATAAAATTGCAGTAAGGAAAGATCAGGACACTTGCAATAGAAAAGATTAGAAAGCTTACAATAGGAAGGATTCGGAACACTTGCAAAAAAGGAAATGCAATAGGAAAGATAAGAACACTTGCATGAGGAAGATCATAATACTTGCAATAAGAAAAATTAGAACAATTATAGGAGAAACGATCGGGAAACTTGCCTTTTGAAGGTTTTGATCCAAAGATTCGAAGAAGGTGTACGCTCGAATCCTTTTTCTACTTTTCCTCCGTCCCCTCCCTGTTTCGTTTTGTGCACTCGTTTTCTTTCTTTCTTCGCAACTATACCACGTGTCGAACATCGAGGCACAGTCACCTGCTCTCTCTTACTCTCATTCCTTCTTTTTCTTTCCCAAACACAGCTGCCACAGCCACCGCCGCTGCCGCTGCCATAGTCGCAGCCCCTTCCACCGCACTACCTTCCTTCCTCCCTTCTCTCGTTCCTACTTTTTCTTTCCAAAACACAGTTGCCGCAGACGCAGCCGCCACCACCGCAGTCACAATCACAGCCACAGCCCCCTTTTTTTTTCCCTTTCCTTTCTTTCTCTTTCCCAAAAGCAGCTACTGCAGCCACCATCGCTGCCGCAGCTACCGCAGCCAACGTCGCAGTCGCAGCCGCAATCGGCGTCGCAGCCACGGCCGTAGCCACCACACCCGTAGCCTCTTCTTCCTCCCCTGCTCTGTTTCCTCTCCTTCTCTTCCAGCTGCAGCTGCCACTGCCACAGCTGCCTTCCCTTCTCCTCTTCCTCTCTTCTTCCCTTTTCCTTTCTCTTCTTCTTCCTTTCCTTCTCTTCTTTCTCAACTGCACTGCTGCAGTCGCAGCCTCAGCCACGGCTGCAGCCTCTTCTTCCTCCCCTGTTCATCTTCCTCTCCTTCTTCTCTTCCAACTGCAGCAGCCATCGCCGTAGCCGCAGCCCCTTCTTCCCCTTCTCTTCTTACTCTCCTTCCCTTCTTCCTTCCTCTTCCTCTTTCCGTGCCACAACTGCAGCTGCCACAGCCGCAGCCGCAACTACTTCTTTCCCTTCTCCTCTTCTTTATCCTTCCTTTCTTCTTCTTCTCTTCTTCTCCTTCCTCCCCTTCTTCTCCCCGACGAACAGCACCTCCTTTCCTCTGTTTCCTCCTGCAGGAAATAGAGGTGCCACCTCTTCACCCGCTTCTACTTCTTCTCTTCCTCTCTTCTTCCCTTCTTCCTTCCTCTTCCTCTTTCCCTGCCATAGCTGCAGCTGCCACAGCCGCAGCCGCAGCTACTTCTTTCCCTTCTCATCTTCCTTCTCCTTCCTTTCTTCTTCTTCTCTTCTTCTCCTTCCACCCCTCCGGTATCACTATTGAATCTCGTATTTTGATGACGAAACTACTTGATATATGTTTATGATTTAATCTGCGTTTTGAGTGACGCAGGATGCTTCAATCAGGATGAGAGAATTAAAGCAAGAAAATCATGTTGTGCCGGAGGAACATGTCAGAAGATTGGACGTCGGGCCGGTGGATCGGTCGACGTATCGACAGAAGGCTTCGGGCCGTGGACTCGGGCATCGGGCCAAGAAGAGCAGGTATTGTGCTAAGGATATCGGAGTTGCGGAGTCAACTGGCCGATTGGGCAATAGGCTGCAGGAGACGACGATGCGTCGAAGAATCGGACGAAGCATCGAGGGACCAATGACATGCTATACAACTTGGTTAATTGCTTAAGATTAATTGTCTCGATCGAAGTTTTGTTTTAAGTGTGCAGGATTAACTACGATGGTAGAAAGACATGCAGCAGGAGTTGCGCCGGAGTCAAGACAATGATCACGTTGGGAGTTCGAGAGTTCGACGGAAGTTCGGACAGTCGTCGGAGGTTCTGCGGGAACAAATCCGAGAAGTCCATAAGCTTGCCAAAGAAGCTCGTCGGAACTCGCCAAGTGAATCGTCGCAAGTCTAGGAGTTTGCCGGAAGTCCGCAGGAGCATCACCGAGGGTTCATCGGATGATCGACGGAAGTTCACCGGAAGCTCACCGGAAGAAGCGATTGACGCATCAGAGCAAGTTGCAGTAAATGTCTTAGGGAATATCGTAGTTAGCACAATGATTAAGTTGGAAATGGGAGGTGATCCCATTACTTAATCTTGAGGCAATTGGGCCCCTGAAAAACCCAAATTGGGCCGAATGGATCAACCCATTCGGACCCTGATTTCTGCTAGGCGGTTGAACCACCCAAGGCAGGAGGTTGCACCGCTTGGGCTCAGTCTCCGAGCGAGACTGGGAGGTGCAACCGCTCAAGCCAGGCGGTGGCACCGCCCGGGCTCAGTCTCCGAGCGAGACTGGGCGGTGCAACCTCCCCTGACAGGAGGTGGCACCGCTTGAGCTCGGTCTTCGAGCTCTGCCAGGCGGTGCAACCGCCTTAGTCAGGAGGTGCAACTGCCTGAGCTCGGTCTTCAAGCTCTAGCAGGAGGTGCAACCACCCCTGACAGGAGGTGGCACCGCCTAGAGGCTCAGTCTTCGAGCTCTACCAGGCGGTGCAACCGCTCCAGTCAGGAGGTGCAACCGCCTGATCCCGGAATTCCGGGAATTGACAGTTTTGAGCTTCAAATTTGAACTGGGTTGGGGCCTATAAATACCCCACCCATTCAGCACTAAAAGGGCAAGAACTTACACCGAAATCTTGATCTTTTTCTGTGATTCTTAGAGGTCAAAATTGTTGTAAAGGCCAAAAGTTCTTCTCCCTCTTTTCTTCCAAGTTCTGAGTTGTAAAGGGAGGAGAGAAAATTCTGTAAGGGTTGTCTCCTAAGCCCGTCAAAAGGAGTGAAACTGTAAAAGGGTGGTTGGCCTTCGCCTATTGAAGGAAGGCCTCTAGTTGACGTCGGTGACCTCGTCGGTGGAGGAAGCCGAAAGTGGAGTAGGTCAAGATTGACCGAACCACTCTAAATCTTGGTTTGCATTTACTTTGAGCATATTATCTTTACTGCAAACCTCCTCAATAGCTTACTGCCTTCTGTGTTTTTACGAACGTGTTTCAAAGTTCAGTGCTTTCCGAATCGGGGTTTAAGACGCAAATCAATTTTATCCTACGAACGTCGTATTTCAGTTTGCGCTTACGTTCTGATTTCCATTATAACTATAAACTGCCTTTATATCTTTGCTTTAACTGCATCTCGCCTTATCTCAAGTTAAAGTGGTTTACGAATAAGCTTTTATACCGAAATCGTTTTTATCGTACGAACGTCGTATTTCAGTTTGCACTTATATTCTGATTTCCATCATAACTGCAAACTGCGTTCATATCTTTGCTGCATCTCTCCTAGTCAAATGTTGAAGTGATTTACGAATCGGCTTTCTTACCAAAATCACTTCTATCGAATGAACGCAGTTTTCGATTTTAATCGCAGAAGGTTTTTCGCTACACTAATTCACCCCCCCCCCCCCTCTTAGTATTCTTGATCCTAACAATTGGTATCAGAGCGGGGTTAACTCTCAAACGGATTAAAACCCAAGAGAGATGGCATACGCCGAAAACCAAGATGGCCATTCTATTACACGTCCACCCATGTTTAATGGGATGGACTACACTTATTGGAAAACTCGAATGAGAGTTTTCTTGATTTCTATGAATTTGGATTTATGGAATATCATTGAAAACAGTTTTCAACTTCCCTCTAAACCGATGAACGAATGGTAGAATTTGGAGAAGAAGCATTTTTCTTTGAACGCAAAGGCTATGAATGCCTTATTTTGGGCTTTGGACAAAAATGAGTTCAATCGGATTTCTACATGCGAAACAGCTTTTGACATTTGGCAAACACTTGAAATCACGCACGAGGGAACTAGTAGAGTCAAAGACTCGAAAGTTAACATTTTATTGCATGATTTTGAGCTTTTTCGAATGTAACCAAGCGAGACTATAGGCGACATGTACACCCGTTTCACGGATATCGTCAATAGTTTAAGAGCTCTTGGAAAATATTTTTCAGATTTTGAACTCGTAAACAAGATTTTGCGTTCTCTTTCTAAGAAGTGGGACTCAAAAGTAACTGCAATACAAGAAGCTAAAAACCTAAACAACTTACCACTTGAAGAACTAATTGGTTCATTGATAACATATGAAATGGTGCACAATGCACATGATGAACAAAATCACCTTCCAAAGAATAGGAAGGATTTGGAACTCCGGACAAATGAATATCACTTGAGCGATGACTCAAGTGATGAGGACAATGATGAACTTACCTTCGAACACTAAATCTTAATAAGTTTATTAAACAAAAATCTAAAATAAACAATAAACTTGAATAAAGGAAGAGGCCAAAGAAGAAGAACACAAAGTGGGATGAATCGAGCTCCTCTTAAGATGAGGAGAAAATCAAGAAAGGCGAGGTGGCAAACTACGCCTTAACCACTTTCAATGATGAGGTAATCGAAATCCCCCTAATTTATTTTGAAATTACTTGATGCTTTCATGATGTATTTTCTTTTTTAATTTAGAATTAATGTTTTAAAAAAATATTATGATCATGCTAGTAATTTCGAAAATGATAATATTGCATATTTTATGATAAACAAACAAAATGATTTTGATTGAAAATATGAAATCATGGTTAAGAAGTAATAATGTGTATCATGTTGATGTCCATTGTTATTTCTCGATTTTGAGTATATTAAATCATGTTTAATTTGAAGTTATGATTAATGAGTATATATTTTTGAAATTATGTATGATGATTCTTGATAATTATAGATTATCGATTTTCATGATAATAACAATGGCTTTAAAAATTGATGCATGTTTTGATTTGACATAAATGAAAAGGCATGCTTACATGAAATCGATCACTTAAGATGAAACACTTAAAAAAGGGGGAAAAATATATTATCAATGAAATCATGAATCTATTTATGTTATAAATTTTGTGAGCCATAAAAATGATTTTGATGATTTAAATTTGAAATGAGTTTTATCAAAATCATGATCATGATTTGTCAAATTGAATGAATTGAAAATGAATGATGATTTTTCTCTTGAATGATTGTGACCTGTATTCCTTGTTTTAATGATATGATTTTTATGTAATTCTTTGTATTCATGAAAGATTTATCTCATCACCCAATTGTTTTCTTCTTGATATTCTTTATGTGATGATATGAATACATGAAATATTCATTAATTTATTTTGATGTATACAAATGAAAAGTTATGATCATGCATGGTAGGATATAATTTAACAAAATTGATACCATCATGATATGAAACATCTATGATTTGCAATGATGCATGCAATACTTGAGCTTTTTAATTATGATGTGATGTATTGCATATGATGTGAATCATGATTTAAAATGCTATGAGTTGTTGCTAAAATGAAGTATTATAAATGTTGATTTAATGTCATGAATGTTGGTATCATGATCAAAATGAAGTAATAAATATTTAAAAAATATTGATTTAATGTTCGGTATCATGAACACTTTATTATCATACATGAAAATAGTGATAAATACTTTGAAAATAAATGTTTGTATCATGTTAGATGGTTTGACATATTATGCATGATAAGCTATAAAGATGATTGAAACAATGATTGAAATAATAGGAATGATGATTTGGAATCATATAATAATGAGTTTATATATGATGATAATGATGCATGCAATGATGAAATATTCATGATAAATTAATTGTTTTGACATTCAAGACTTGAATTTTCATCAATGCTATTTACCTTTGTCATAATTTAGAAATTAACGTAAAGGGTCTTCCCTTCTTTTTGACAATGATAAAGGGGGAGCAAAACATGCTTGAAAGCTAATTTGCTAGCTCATATAATTAAAAAAAAAATGAGAAAGAAAATAATTACACTTCTCAAAAGAAAAGGAATTGCTATCTTGAACATCACCAAGAAGTGCTATCTTACAAATCTCAAGATGCTCAAATGCAAACATGTAAAATTTGTAATTTTGCACATCATTAAAATTTATGATGCTTTGGTGATTATGCATGTTCTAAAATGTTATAAGATTCACTAGCTTGCATGATGTAGAACTTGCTATATTGAACATCACCAAGGAATGATATCTTGTAGAAGCAAAAAGTTAACTTGCACATGTAGCAAAACTTATATTTCAAGAAGCAAGAGTTGCCTTCTTGAACATCTCAAAATTACTAGCTTGCGTGTCTTAAAATTGTATACTTGCCATCGTACTACCATGATGATGAGCATGCCTTATCTTCATGATTGTATTTGAAAAACTATGGCAAAAATACGTCTTAATGATTGAACGTGTTAAAATTATTTTTTTTGAACTTTCTTGATTGAATGATCAAATCACTTGATTGGCATAATGATTTTACACAATTACATGTTGGAAATTATGTGCTTGAATACAAAACTTCCATGATAACAAGCATGCTTTACCTTCATGATTGTAATTGAATATCTATAACAAAACCCTATCCGAATGCAAGAAAGAGTCAAATTTCATCTTCGGATTTTCTTGATCCTAACAATCAGATTTTCTCAATACATTACTCTCTTCCGAACTTAACAAGCATATGTCATATCAAGTTTAGTTTATATCATTGATTTTTGACATATGTAATCAACTAGCAAATACATCTCTCACACACATATCATGTGAAAAATATTTTTTTGAGAAATGGATTTGATGAATATGGATGAAAGTGTTTTTACATCTCTCACACACATATCATGTGGCACCGCCCAGCCTAGGCGGTGCCACCGCCTAGGCCAAATCAGCTCACTGGTTGGGCTCCAAACTTGGCCCAAACCAGTCCGAACTCGGGCCCAATTGGCCCCTACTTGGGTTATAGGATTAACACCTAATCCTAACCCTAATTAACGTGCTAACTATGAATTTAAAGATATTTTCTAGGCTATTACAAAGTCTGTAAGTCAAGACTTCTTCCGGCGAGCTTCCGGCGAACTTCCGACGGTCTTCCGATAAACTCTCGAAAACCATTCTGCGGACTCCCGGCAAGCTCCTAGACTTCACGATTTGATCTTGACGAGTTCCAACGAGCTTCTTTGGCAAGCTCCGATCTTTCTTGGCGAGCTCCGCGAACTTCCAACGAACCTTCCGGCGAGCTTCCGAAAAACCCTTCGGCAAGCTCCCTACTTATTCTCGGCTAGTTCCGGCAGCATTCCCGACGAACCTTCGGACTTCCGTCGAACTCTTGAACTCGCAATGAATCCTTCATGCTTGACTCCGACACTTTGTTTTGCTTTATGTCTTCATTGTTATCGTAGTTAATCCTGCACACACAAGCAAAAACTCTACTCCGATCTAGACAATTATTATAAAGCGAATTGACATTCTGTTGCCCGGCACGTCATTGGTTGGCGCTTCGTCCGATTCTTCGGCGCATCGTCCTCTCTTGCGGCTTGTTGCCCAATCAGCGGTTGACCTCCGCAACGTCGATATTCTTGGCGCAATTCCGCTCTTGGCCCGATGCCCGACGTCCGAAGCCTTCTACCATCCAATATCCTAATGTGATCTCCTCCGGCGCAACGTCAATTCCTCCTGCCTTAATTGTCTAATCCTGATCAAGTAGACCTGCATCACTCAAAATACAGTTAAATATAAACATAATTATCAATTGGTTTCATCATCAAAATATGAGATTCAACAATCTCCCCCTTTTTGATGATGACAACCAATTGATGACGGAGTTAAACTTGACTCCCGGAGTTTAAACAAACTCCCCCTATCAATATGCCATATTGATAGAATCTTGAATTCAAACTGAATTCAAGTTATTGCAATATTCATCATGAATACTTGCAACACATCATCATGAACATATGCATAAAACTTATGCATCACATATCATGTCATCAACATACTTCTCCCCCTTTGTCATCAACAAAAAGGAGAAGTACCACAATCAAGTGTTTGTTATATGGGTTCAACTTATTGCATGAAAAACATAATATCAAGTTTTATCATCATGCAATCTAACGATTAAAGATGTGTAAGTTTAGCATGTTTGGTCTTCTTGAGATAGCTATTGATTGCTTCTCTTTAGACTATAAGCTAGCAATTTTTATGATATGCAAGTTTTACTACATACAAGCTAGCAAAAAAATTACGAAAGCAAATACAAGATAGCTTTCTTGTGTAAGCTCATGATTCTTGCTTCCTATTGCAATGTGCAAGTTTTCAAATTTTACATCTTGAGCGAGCAATATTTCTCCCCCTTTGTCATTGTCAAAAAGAAAAGAAGAATACAGTTTTGTAGTTCTTTTTCCTTTTACAACGATTTCAAAATCATGACAAAGGATGAATAATCAAGTTATAAATGTCAAGACAATTTTTCATCATGAATATTTTATCATTGCATGCATCATTATCATAAGTTGAAATATTACATGCATAATATCATATCATCATTCATAATTACATTAATGTTTCAATATAGCAATTTCTTCTCAGAATGTGTAACTTAGCACTCATTGCTTCTCTTGATATTTGCGAGCTAGCTAGCAAAATTTGCTCCCCCTATGTCATTATCAAATAGAAGGGAATAACAATACAATAGTGTAATTCATTTCCCTTTACTATAATCTTCAAATCATGACAAGGGTCAAGTGTCAATCTTATTTGTGCATCATTATATTTTTAAATTAAAATATACATATTTTCAAAAGCCTTATATTTCATTCATGCACGATATTGAATAAATCGATCGACATTATGAGGATATCATATATGATACTAAAATTTTTAACTATTTATCAATATTTTGATCATGGTACCAAACAATCATCATTTAGAGCATTCATGATACAAAACATTAAATCAACATTTATCATTTTAGCAACAACTCATAGCATTTAAATCATGATTTACATCATATGCAATACATCACATCATAATTAGAAAGCACAAGTATTGCATGCATCATTGCAAATCATAAATGTTTCATGATGGTATAAATTTTGTCAAATTATATCCTACCATGCATGATCAAAACTTCTCCCCGTTTTATCATTGAAAACAAGAAAGAAGTAGGGAAGAGCATAAAAGTGTAAAATATTTCAATCATTTCAAGGCATTTATATCATAGATATAAAGAAATCATATCATCAAAGATAAAACCATTTGAATACTAAAAGACATGATTCATTTTATCAAATCTCTTCCTTTTATAAATAACAAAAATTGTAGGTGTACAAAGAAGAGATTGTGATTAAAAAAGAATCTCAAGTAGTAAATCCAAGAAATCAAGATCATAATTTAAATACAAACTCATTCAAATTCAAATCGTCAAATTCATCAAAATCTCAACATTACTTTCAAGAGATTCAAAATGATATACATAGATTTATCATAATAATCATCAAGATCAATAAGATAGAGAAAAATAAAATTTCAAGGAAAAAATATTTTTCTCTTTTTAGTTGTTTCAATTCATATGATTTTATTTTATTTATGCCAAATAAAAACATATATCATGTTTAAAACCAAAAGTGTAAGATTTATTACAACAAAGATCAATAAGGCACTTCCATTATAGTAAAAACCAATAATCCGTAATTCGCAAGATTAATCATGCATAATTTTAAAATTTATTAAGCATGATCATTATGCATGACACTAAAACATGGTTTCAAAATGTTTAATATTTTCATTGCATAATTTCATCATTATGCATCATCATATTTTCAAATTCGAACATGCACAATTTCAAAACTATATCTTTTATTTTTCATGCATGATACAAATAACTCAATCATCAATATCGGCATATCATACATGATATTCAAGCATTCATGATAAATCATTTTGGCAACATGATCATAGCTATTCAAATGATAGTATCTAAATGTCAAAATTCATTACATCCTATCATTCATGATCATTAACTTCTTATTTGAATTTCATGCATTATTTGGTTTCATCACATAAGGAATATCAAGAAGAGTTATTGGGTGATGAGATAAATATTTCATGAGTACAAGGAATTGCATAAAAATCATATCATGAAAAGATAATAATAGAAGACACGTTTTGTTTTGAAAAATCTCCTCTTAAATAATCAAGGAAAAATCTTAGGAGATCATGATATAGATAAAATTCATTCAATCTTAATTCAAGTATATAAAATTTCTCAATTCATTATGAATCATAAAAAGAATTGTGGTTCCGAAATATCACGATTCATTTAGGAAAATTTTCTCTTTAGTGCATGATAAGAAGAAATATAGCAATGATACCAATCATAATTCATTTGGATAATAGATGCTAAAAAGGAACATTGAGGATACAAGATCTTGATTTTTATAGAGTAAATCTCAAGTTATAAATCTCGAAAAATCAAGATAAAGCTCATTCAAATTCAAATCATCAAATCAAAAATTGTTTTCAAGATATTCATAAAAAGATGATAAAATAGATTCATCAAACAAAGAATTTTCAAGAAAAATACTTTTATCTATTTAGTTGTTTCATATAAGTATGCCTTTGTCCTTTTTGTGCCAAAAAATATATATATATCATCAATCATTTAGGATCGAAAAATAAATTTCTTCATAATAACCATCAAGATCATTATGTATAACTTTTAAAATCTCATGCATAAAATGGTATTAAAACATTTAATATTTTCATTCCATCATTTTGCATTTTTTATTGAACATAATTTTGAATGATTCTTATAGATAACTAAAACTTCTTTAGTTTTAATTTATATGATTGAGTTTATCTTAGCATGCTCAAATTTTGTTCATATGTCAAAACCATACATCATGTTTGAAAACCAAAGACAAGGTTCATAAAAAAAATCATCAAGCCTTCCTTTGAAAAGTTATGCATCGTCATTGAAAATCAATATAGAAATCGTCAAAATACACATTCTTGCTTCTCAAGCACATACATAAGATTAATCTTACTAGGTGTATAAGAATTAGATTTATATCTAACATTTTATTGCATTAACATAACACATGTAATTTTCAAGAAAATTAATCCTAAACTAAATTAAAAATAACTCATGAAAGTATTATGTAATTTCGAAATAAATTAGGGGGATTTCGATTACCTCATTGTTGAAAGTGGTTGAGGTGTAGTTTGCTACCTCGCCTTTCTTGGTTTTCTCCTCATCTTCGGAAGAGCTCGATTCATCCCAATTTTTATTCTTCTTACGTTCAAAGCAAGTAGTTCCATTCTTTTTTCTTTTTAATTTTTGTTTCATTTGTAGTTTAAGTTCATCATCACTTGAGCTTATGCTCGAGTGGTCTTCATGTGTTCTATGTCTGAAATCCTTCCTGTCCTTTGGAAGGTTATTCTCGAGTTTCCTTTTTATCACATTGTTCATTTCATAGGTCATTAGAGACCCAATAAGTTCTTCGAGAGGGAATGTTTTAAGGTCCTTGGCCTCTTGAATGGCCGTAACTTTTGGATCCCAACTTTTTGGAAGGGATCTTAAGATTTTAGTGACTAATTCAAAATTAGAAAAACTTTTACCAAGAGCTTTGAGTCCATTGATGACATCCGTGAAACGGGTGTACATGTCTCCGATGGACTCACTTGGTTTCATCCAGAAAAGTTCATAAGAATGCACAAGAATATTGATTTTGGACTCTTTCACTCGGCTAGTGCCTTCATGAGTGACCTCTAGAGTTCTCCAAATATCAAAAGCCGAGTCACACATCGAAACACGATTAAATTCATTTTTGTCAAGTGCACAATATAAGGCATTCATAGCCTTTGCATTTAGAGAAAACATCTTCTTCTCCAAATCATTCCAATGGTTCATTGGGAGAGAAGACATTTCAAATCCATTTTCGACTATGTGCCATAAATTCAAATCCAAATAAAGTAAGAAAACTCTCATTCGAGTTTTCCAATAAGTGTAGTCCATCCCATTGAAAAAGGGAGGACAAATGAGAGAGTGACCCTCTTGAAAGTCGTAAAGAGCCATTTCTATTTGGGTGTTAAACCAAGGTAGAAAAACGTGGCTCTGATACCAATTGTTAGGATCGGAGCGGCACTAAGAGGGGGGGGTGAATTAGTGCAGCGGATTAAAACTTTGATTTTAGAAAATCTTTCGTACGATAAAAATAATATTTCATTTGAAACTATTTCAATTGCGTTGAAAGCGTACGTAATAAGATGAGGGCAGTGAACTTAGCAAAGTAAAGGTTTGCAGAAAGATAAATGCATAAACATAAACGCAAACCAGAGATTACGCCGATTTTAAAGTGGTTCGGTCAAATGACCTACATCCACTTGCGAGGCCCCTCTTCGATGAGGCTCCCACCTTCCACTAGCAAATCTCTTGAAAGGGAAGGGTAAATACCCCTCTTACAACTCTTTACAAGCGGTTCACTCTCTTACAAATTTTCAGCAAGAAAGAAGGAGGTGAACACTAGCAAAATGAAAACAAGATTAGCTAGGACTTTTCTAAGACCTTTCTCTCAAACACTTGCTGCTTAAAAAGTTGTTCTCTCAGCTGAGATTTGAGGGGTATTTATAGGCCTCAAGAGGATTCAAATTTTGGGCTCCAAAATTTGAATTCTCTTTGGGTTCCCAGTGTTGGAGGTGCCACCGCCCAGCCAAGCGGTGCCACAGCCCAGCGCTCGGGTGCTGGACGGTGCAACCGCCCAGCCCAGGAGGTGTCACCACCCAGCTCTCGGGTGCTGGGCGGTGCCACCGCCTAGGCCAAATCAGCTCACTGGTTGGGCTCCAAACTTGGCCCAAACCAGTCCGAACTTGGGCCCAATTGGCCCCTACTTGGGTTATAGGATTAACACCTAATCCTAACCCTAATTAACGTGCTAACTACGAATTTAAAGACATTTTCTAGGCTATTACAAAGTCCGTAAGTCAAGACTTCTTCCGGCGAGCTTCCGGCGAACTTCCGACGGTCTTCCGATAAACTCTCGAAAACCATTCTGCGGACTCCCGGCAAGCTCCTAGACTTCACGATTTGATCTTGACGAGTTCCAACGAGCTTCTTTGGCAAGCTCCGATCTTTCTCGGCGAGCTCCGCGAACTTCCAACGAACCTTCCGGCGAGCTTCCGAAAAACCCTTCGGCAAGCTCCCTACTCATTCTCGGCTAGTTTCGGCAGCATTCCCGACGAACCTTCGGACTTCCGTCGAACTCTTGAACTCGCAATGAATCCTTCGTGCTTGACTCCGACACTTTGTTTTACTTTATGTCTTCGTCGTTATCGTAGTTAATCCTGCACACACAAGCAAAAACTCTACTCCGATCTAGACAATTATTATAAAGCGAATTGACATTCTATTGCCCGGCACGTCATTGGTTGGCGCTTCGTCCGATTCTTCGGCGCATCGTCCTCTCTTGCGGCTTGTTGCCCAATCAGCGGTTGACCTCCGCAACGTCGATATTCTTGGCGCAATTCCGCTCTTGGCCCGATGCCCGACGTCCGAAGCCTTTTGCCATCCAATATCCTAATGTGATCTCCTCCGGCGCAACGTCAATTCCTCCTGCCTTAATTGTCTAATCCTGATCGAGTAGACCTGCATCACTCAAAATACAGTTAAATATAAACATAATTATCAATTGGTTTCATCATCAAAATATGAGATTCAACAGGAGTAGCGGCGGCAGGCACCGCTGCCCGCGGGCTGCTAGCCCCGTCGGCCGGCTGTTGCAGACGCAGCCCCTATGCTGCCTGCTTACGGTTACACTGCACACACACAGATCGAGGGTAGCAACTGTTGCTGCCCTTTCTCACTATTGTGTCAACGATTTTGACGTCAAAAGTTTCTTCAAAACATAACACACGCAGTTTAAAACCAATCTATCGCACGAACAACCTGGCTCTGATACCACTGTTGGGAAATCTTGGGGGCGACATCACATGCGTAGCGGAAGAACAAGAAAACAAAATCCTTGATTCCCAAAGGGATGTTCATCGTCGTGCGAAGATTGGTGCGCAAAATCCGCGAAACTTAAAACTGCATATAGAGTAGATTATTTTACCTAAGGAGATCGTATATCCCTGTTTACTTGCAGATCTTTAGGAGAGGGTGAAGGAGGTCAAGCGTCCTCCTCTCTAGCATTGATCCACATAGCAGGGCTACGACGATGCTCCTCAAAACTCCAGGCTTGCTCTGAGGTGGAGAGGGGGAGGAGAATAGGAGAGGCAAGCAAAGGCTCTAGCCTATGAGGCTTTGAATCCCTCCTATTTATAGAGATCCCCTATCAAACCCTAATGGATCCTCGCCTAGTGGGTATTAGATCTGCATCCAATAACCCAAGCCTTTTAGATTAGTGGATCTCTATCCAATAATCTCTCATGGGCTCTTATTGAATCTCGTCCATGGGATCCAATAATTCAGGGGCTTATTGGATATCCAATAAGACAAGGGCTCCGTCGGATATCTCATATTCGAACCTCTACTCATCGCAATGTCTACCATATGTGTGTGACCCTCTAGGCCCAATATCGAGCTGGCCGTGAGTTATACCTGTCAGAACTCCTTCTAACTTAGTGAATTATTATCTCTATAATAATTCACTCGACTCATCGACTACGGACGTACTAGGCCACTACGTCGTAGTCCCCAGACGATACAGGGGAATCCAATTCATTAGACATGTTTGTCCTCAGTTACCGTATACCTATAGTCCCTCATCCATCTAATATCCCAAAGACAGTATATCAAGCATGGTGCTGTCAGACCTATACGGTTTCTACTCGAGTCTCGCTCTAATCGGATTCTCCCGGAGAACTCTTTCTCTCTCAACTCGAATGACCCTGGCCAGGGATTTGTCTGAGCAAGAACACATGGGATATTCCTCTCATGATGCCGAGAGTGGATAATCCTCTATCGACACTCAATAGCCCTCGTAAGGTCGACTACCACTCCCAATGACCAATTGTACTAGATCTGGGACAACCAAACCTATAAGTCTGGTATTAAAGAGTGGAGCACTCATACAGGACATCCTTGGTGTCTCAAGTCTAAGGACCAGATATACCACTAGGACTACGAAATCACTGTCTAACAATATGGCATCATCAACCATCCAGCATTCCGTAAGCGGATTAATTAGTGAACTCATTCTTCTATGAGCATCTGTACTGTATCCCTAGTCTCCCTACACGAGCAGCTATGAGACCAGCTGCATCCATCATATGGATGGGTATACAGCACACCATTCTATGCGGTTATCACGATGTCCCTCTTAAGGAACCTATGACCGGGATTATTTAGGATATGTGTTTAAAGGTGAATGGATCTCATTTTCGTGATCTCATCACGATCCGATTCCCATTGCACAAATCCAAGGATATCACTATATATATATATATATATATATATATATATATATATATATATATATATATATATAGTTATAAAGTGATATATGCCAAAATATAATAAGCAAAAATTTTCTGTATCAAGTCACACGTGCCATCACTCACGTGATTGGCTTGCTGGGCACCTATGACTAGCAACTATTGCCTGATAGAGCTCGGAGAACGAGCTCTGGTAGTACCACCGCTTGATAGGGGCGGTACCACTACTGGCAGCAATAACTACCGGTGGTACTATCGCCCAGAATTCCTGGGAGACTAATTCTCCCAAGCGGTGCCACCACCGGCCAAAAATTTTGGGTTCTGGTTAGGCCTTGAATTCGGCCCAAACCAGCCCATCTTAGGGCCTAGTTGGCCTATAATTAAGTTAGTGAGATTACCTCCCAATCCTAACTTAATTTACATCTAACTACGACAACTAAGACGTGATTACTGCAATTTATGTTCTGGTGTGTCAATCGCACTTCCAGCGAGCTTTCGGCGTACTTCCGGTGAACTGCTAGTCATAAGTGCCCAGCAAGCCAATCACGTGAGTGATGGCACGTGTGACTTGATACAGAATCTTTTTGCTTATTATATTTTGGCGTATATCACTTTATAACTATTGCATAAATGCATATATATATTGTGATGTCCTTGGATTTGTGCAATGGGAATCGAATCGTGATGAGATCACGATAATGAGATCGATTCACCTTTAAACACATATCCTAAATAATCCCGGTCATAGGTTACTCGAGAGGGACATCGTGATAACCGGATAGACTGGTGTGCTGTATACCCGTCCATATGATGGATGCAGCTGGTCTCATAGCTGCTCGTGTAGGGACACTAGGGATACAGTACAGGTGCTCATTGGAGAATGAGTTCACTGATTGATCCGCTTACGGAATGCTGGATGGTTGATGATGCCTTATTGTCAGACAACGATTCCGTAGTCCTAGTGGTGTATCTGGTTCTTAGACTTGAGACACCAAGGATGTCCTGTATGAGTGCTCCACTCTTTGATACCAGACTTATAGGTTTGGCTGTTCCCAGATCTAGTACAGCTGGTCATTGGGAGTGATAGTCGACCTTACGAGGGCTATTGAGTGTCGATAGAGGATCATCCACTCTCGGTATCATGAGAGGAATATCCCATGTGTTCTTGCTCAGACAAATCCCTGGCCAGGGTCATTCGGGTTGAGAGAGAAAGAGTTCTCCGGGAGAATCCGATTAGAGCGAGACTCAAGTAGAAACCGTATGGGTCTGACAGCACCATGCTCGATATACGGTCTCTGGGATATTAGATGGATGAGGGACTATAGGTACATGGTAACTGAGGACAGACAGGTCCAATGGATTGGATTCCCCTGTATCGTCTGGGGACTACGGCGTAGTGGCCTAGTACTTCCGTAGTCGATGAGTCGAGTGAATTATTACAGAGATAATAATTCACTTAGTTAGAAGGAGTTCTGACAGGTATGACTCATGGCTAGCTCGATATTGGGCCTAGAGGGTCACACACATATGGTAGGCATTGCGATGAGTAGAGGTTCGGATATGAGATATCCGACGGAGCCCTTGTCTTATTGGATGCAGATCCAATACCCACTAGGGAAAGGACCCATTAGGGTTTTGACACGGGATCTCTATAAATAGGAGGGATTC
Source organism: Musa acuminata AAA Group (assembly GCF_036884655.1). Classification (NCBI taxonomy): domain Eukaryota; kingdom Viridiplantae; phylum Streptophyta; class Magnoliopsida; order Zingiberales; family Musaceae; genus Musa; species Musa acuminata. The sequence continues at coordinate 33,790,732 of NC_088335.1, read as the reverse complement.
ACAGCCTCATAGGCTAGAGACTTTGCTTGCCCTTCCTATTCTCCTCTCCCTCTCCACCTCAGAGTAGGCCTGGAGTTTTGAGGAGCGTCGTCGCAACCCTGCTGTGTGGATCACCGCTAGAGAGGAGGACGCTTGACCTCCTTCACCCTCTCTTGAGGATCTGCAATGAAACAGGGATATACGATCTCCCTAGGTAACACAATCTCTATACGCAGTTTTGTGTTTTGCGGATTTTGCGCACAAATCTTCGCACGACGACGAACATCTTTTTGGGAATCGGGGATTTTTGTTTTCTTGTTCTTCCGCTGCGCATATGATGTCGCCCCCCATGATTTCCCAACAGTGGTATCAGAGCCAGGTTGTTCGTGCGAATGATTGGTTTTGAACTGCGTGTATTGTGTTTAGGAAGAATATTGACGTCAAAATCGTTGACGCAAAAGTAAGGAAGGGCAGCAACAGTTGCTGCCCTCGATCTGCATGCCTGCAGCCACCTGCAGCGGTAGCCGCAGCCGCAGCCAGGCAGCACAGCGCCGGCGCATGCGCAAGCGCTGTGCCTGCAGCAGCCGGCCGGCGGTCTGCTTGCAGCAGGCTTGCTGCTGGCGGGGCTGGCAACCCACGAGCAGAGGCGCCGCAGGGCAGCGGCGCCTGGCGCCGAAAGAAAGCGGCGCCTGCCGCCGCAGGGCAGCGACGCGCGACGCCTGCCGCCGCTGCTCCTGCGGGCGAAACCCCCCCACAGGGGCGGCCGCCCGGCGGGACAGCACCGCCTGCGGAGGCAGCGGCGCCCGAAGGGGGAGCCCACCCGCAGCGGCATCGCCGCCAGCGGGCGTGCCGCCCGCAGGCGAGGGCAGCGCCCCGCCCCTCGCCGCACAGGCCGCCGCCAGCAGGGTGGCGGCGGCAGCAGCAGCAGCAGTAAGAGGGAATTAGGGTTTTATGGGAAAAAGACAGTTTTGCCCCTCGGAATTTAAGAAATTCCAGTTTCTATCTTTTGTCCAAATTACGAAAATACCCTTAGGAATTGAGAAATTCCCTACATGTCCCTGATTTCAGAAAATATTAATTAATTAAAAGGTTTAGTTGATTATTATTTTTATTATTATCTAGTAGTCCTACATGATGATGATTATTTATACATGTGATGTATGATGTGTGGACGGATGATCATGGACCGTGTGATGTGTGTACTTGTGATTATTATTATTGAGGTCTGCGAACCTCCATTATATTTCTCGTTTATTGTCGGGCCTGCGTGCCTATGATTAAGTTATAATCACATGAGGAGGCGCAGCGGGAGCGTGGAAGCCATAGCGGGACCCACGAGACGGACGATCGTGATGCATGAAGATGCATCAAGATGTCGACGAAACCGACGAGGACGAGATGGACGATCACAGGGCATGAAGATGCACCGTTGCACACATAGATCTTGATGTGAGTGATTAGGCCTACTGGCTCGGGCCTAATCATATTAGGTTGTAGTCCATGATCATCTGGTGTGATTGCTTATACACATACTAGATATATATATATATATTTGCATGCGATGTAGATATATATTAAATATGTACATGTGTGACATGTCATAATAGGAGACCAAATCATAGAAACATCTCTCGATAATATTAAGTCGGTAAACGTGAGGCAATTAGATTGACCCACGTGGCCTTCCATCGTTATGAGTAGGAACCGAATCCCGATGTAGGTTGAGTTGGTCGAGTCCCTCGAGACTCACCTATATCGCGATTCGCTATCTTGCTTACGACATAGAGATGTCACCGGTGACCTGAGGGCATGATATGCTTGGTCGAGTCCCTCGAGGGTATATCATCAAATCAGACTCATCTTGTAACGAAGGTGTTGACTTAACCGAGCATCATGGTTGGTCGAGTCCCTCGAGGCCATGGTGATTCGGAGGCCGAACAGGATGGGAATCACAAGGAGTTGTGATCGGTAAGAGTTGTCTACCTTTTAGGCTTAGTGTGATTGGTCGAGTCCCTCGAGGTTACACTAAGACGCTGATTGGATCCTGATCCCCACTAGAAGTCTGCCGGAGACTTCCGTTTCACGTGCTGAGGGTGTCGCGTGACTCGTTAGTAAAATAGTGGGAGCATATTAAGATAGAAGTCCATATCTTGATAGTTTATTTCTTGCAAAATCTGCATGTTATTCATTTTTGCTACATCTTTATTTTCAGAAAATGTCGCTTTCAAATCCCTTACGTGGCATACTTGATGTCAACCGCCTCACTGGTCCAAATTATACGGATTGGCTCCGTAATTTGAGAATTGTTCTCACAGCGGAGAAAATCGTGTACGTCCTTGATACAGTGATGCCTACGCCCGAAGAAGGGGCAAGCGAGGATGAGATCGCTCGCTACGTGAAGTACATTGATGACTCCACTCTTGCTCAGTGCTATATGTTGGGCTCTATGACTCCAGAGTTACAGAGACAACATGAAAAGATGGATGCCAGATCCATTCTCCTACATGTCCGTAAATTGTTTGAGAAACAGGGAAGGACTCAACGATATGAGATATCCAAGAGCCTTTTCCGCGCTAGGATGACTGAGGGGACACCGGTTCAGAACCATGTCCTAAAGATGATTGAGTGGATAGAGAAACTCACAGGTCTAGGAATGGTCCTAGAGGATAACTTATGTGTGGACATTGTGCTTCAGTCCCTACCAGATTCCTTTTCACAGTTCATAATGAACTTTAATATGAACAAGCTTGAGGTGACTCTCCCAGAGCTCCTCAATATGTTGAGGGAGGCAGAGAGTACTATTAAGAAAGAGAAGCCAGTTCTCTACACTGGTGAGACCAGAAAGAAAAGGAAAGCAGAAAGGTCCCTTAAGAAGGGAAAGGGCAAGGGCAAACAAGGTAAAGCAAAGGTTGCTAAGAAAGACCCAACAAAGGACAAAGGCCAATGCTTCCACTGTGGTAAAGATGGGCACTGGAAGAGAAACTGCAAAGAGTACCTTGCAGAAAGGGCGAAATAGAAGCTTGGAGAAGCTTCAGGTATATTCATGATCAATCTCCAATTGGCAGATTTTTGTGATAATTCATTGGTATTGGATACCAATATTGCTTATCACATCTACAATTTATTGTAAATTCTAGCAAAGCCGAGGGGAGATTGACGAGAGGAATATTACATAAAGGTTTGTTTATGCAAGACACTACTCCACATATCATGAATGTAAGTGTCTAAGAGGAAACGAGATGAGGTGAACAGTGTATACCTATGGCATTGTAGGCTAGGTCACATTCATGAAAGAAGGATTCAAAAGTTGCTAAATAATGGATATCTAGATCCATTCGACTATGTGTCATATGCAACTTGCGAGCCTTGCCTTCGTGAAAAATTGACCAACTCTCCATTTAGTGGAACTGGAGAGAGAGACATTGAGTTGTTGGAACTCATACATAGTGATGTATGTGGACCCATGTCAACTCATGCCATTGGAGGTTACTCCTACTTCATTACATTTACTGATGATTTCTCAAGGTATGGATATGTGTACTTAATGAAGTACAAGTCCGAGGCCTTTGAGAAATTCAGAGAGTATAAGAATGAGGTGGAGAACCAGACTGGAAAGAGTATCAAAACTCTTCGATCAGATCGAGGAGGTGAGTACTTAAGTACAGAGTTTACTCAGTTCCTCAAGGACCATGGGATATTATCCCAATGGACACCTCCTTACACACCTCAGCTCAATGGTGTCTCTGAAAGGAGAAATCGTACTTTATTAGATATGGTACGGTCCATGATGAGTTTCGCTGACCTACCCATCTCATTCTGGGGATATGCCCTAGAAACCGCAGCTTACCTTCTGAACAGAGTTCCAACTAAGTCGGTGGTGTCTACACCATATGAGATATGGAAAGGGAAGAAGCCTGATCTTAAAGTAGTTAAGATTTGGGGCTGCTCTGCCCATGTTAAAAGACACAACCCCGATAAGTTAGAATCAAGGACAGGGCGATGTAAATTTGTGGGATACCCCAAGGAAACTTGTGGGTATTACTTCTATCATCTCGAGGACCAAAAGGTCTTTGTAGCTAAGAGAGCAGTGTTCCTTGAGAAGGAACACATTCTTGATGGAGACAGTGGGAGAATGATAGAATTGAGCGAGGTTGGAGAACCAAGCTCAAGCACCACTCTACAGCCCGAGTCTGTTCAGGTACCTAATACACAAGTTTCAACTTTACGCAAGTCTGATAGAGTATCTCATCCTCCTGAGAGATATGTAGGACATATTAGAGGAGAGGATGCTGAGGATATTGATCCTCAGACCTACGAGGAGGCTATTATGAGTATAGACTCCGGGAAGTGGCAAGAAGCCATGAATTCTGAGATGGATTCTATGTACTCCAATAAGGTTTGGAACCTAGTTGATGCACCCGAAGGTATTGTACCCATCGGTTGCAAGTGGATCTTTAAGAAAAAGATCGGAGTAGATGGAAAGGTAGAGACCTATAAAGCAAGGCTAGTGGCTAAGGGGTATCGTCAAAGGCAAGGTGTTGACTATGACGAAACCTTCTCACCCGTAGCAATGCTAAAATCCATCAGAATTCTATTGGCTATTGCAGCACACTATGATTATGAGATCTGGCAGATGGATGTGAAAACCGCATTCCTCAACGGGAACCTGGAGGAGGAGGTGTATATGATGCAACCTGAGGGATTCGTGTCCAAGAACTGCCCAGATAAGGTGTGTAGGTTGCTTAGATCCATTTATGGACTAAAGCAAGCTTCCCGAAGTTGGAACATAAGATTTGATGAGGCAATCAGATCTTATGACTTCGTTAAGAATGAAGATGAGCCTTGTGTATACAGAAAGGTAAGTGGGAGCGCTATTAGCTTTTTGGTGTTATATGTGGATGACATCCTCATCATTGGGAATGACATAGGAATGCTATCCACAATAAAGGCTTGGTTATCTAGACACTTCTCCATGAAGGACTTAGGAGAAGCATCTTATATCTTGGGGATTAGAATCTATAGAGATAGATCCAAAAGGATGCTTGGCTTGTCCCAGTCCAGGTACATAGAAACTATTGTCAAAAGGTTTGGCATGGAAAATTCCAAAAGAGGTCTCATACCGATGAGACATGGGATATCGCTTTCTACGAGTATGTCCCCAAAGACTCCAGAAGAAAGGGCGAACATGGATATGATACCTTATGCCTCAGCAATAGGGTCTATCATGTATGCCATGCTATGTACTAGGCCTGATATAGCGCATGCTCTGAGTGTCACGAGCAGGTATCAGGCGGATCCAGGCTTGGAGCACTGGAAAGCAGTAAAGTGTATCCTTAAGTACTTGAGAAGGACTAAGGATCTTTTACTAGTATATGGAGGTAATAGCCTTAAGGTTGAAGGCTACACTGACTCAAGTTTTCAGTCTGATGTCGATGATAGCAAGTCGAATTCAGGGTATGTGTACACCTTGAATGGAGGAGCAGTGTGCTGGAAGAGTTCCAAGCAAGATACCACTGCTGACTCGACCACAGAGGCGGAGTACATTGCTGCATCAGATGCAGCAAAGGAGGGAGTCTGGTTGAAGAAGTTCATCACAGATTTGGGAGTCGTGCCGGATAGTGAGGAGCCGATTTCCCTATATTGCGACAACAACGGGGCAATTGCTCAAGCGAAGGAACCTAGGTCTCATCAGAAATCTAAGCATGTTCTAAGGAGGTTCCACCTTATCAGAGAGATCGTGACCCGAGGAGATGTAGCAGTGGAAAGAGTTCCATCCGAAGATAACATTGCAGATCCACTGACAAAGCCGTTGTCTCAAATTATCTTTGAGCGTCACAGGAGTCTGATGGGGATCAGACACATAGGTGATTGGCTTTAGGTCAAGTGGGAGATTGCTAGTCATAAGTGCCCAGCAAGCCAATCACGTGAGTGATGGCACGTGTGACTTGATACAGAATCTTTTTGCTTATTATATTTTGGCGTATATCACTTTATAACTATTGCATAAATGCATATATATATTGTGATGTCCTTGGATTTGTGCAATGGGAATCGAATCGTGATGAGATCACGATAATGAGATCGATTCACCTTTAAACACATATCCTAAATAATCCCGGTCATAGGTTACTCGAGAGGGACATCGTGATAACCGGATAGACTGGTGTGCTGTATACCCGTCCATATGATGGATGCAGCTGGTCTCATAGCTGCTCGTGTAGGGACACTAGGGATACAGTACAGGTGCTCATTGGAGAATGAGTTCACTGATTGATCCGCTTACGGAATGCTGGATGGTTGATGATGCCTTATTGTCAGACAACGATTCCGTAGTCCTAGTGGTGTATCTGGTTCTTAGACTTGAGACACCAAGGATGTCCTGTATGAGTGCTCCACTCTTTGATACCAGACTTATAGGTTTGGCTGTTCCCAGATCTAGTACAGCTGGTCATTGGGAGTGGTAGTCGACCTTACGAGGGCTATTGAGTGTCGATAGAGGATCATCCACTCTCGGTATCATGAGAGGAATATCCCATGTGTTCTTGCTCAGACAAATCCCTGGCCAGGGTCATTCGGGTTGAGAGAGAAAGAGTTCTCCGGGAGAATCCGATTAGAGCGAGACTCAAGTAGAAACCGTATGGGTCTGACAGCACCATGCTCGATATACGGTCTCTGGGATATTAGATGGATGAGGGACTATAGGTACATGGTAACTGAGGACAGACAGGTCCAATGGATTGGATTCCCCTGTATCGTCTGGGGACTACGGCGTAGTGGCCTAGTACTTCCGTAGTCGATGAGTCGAGTGAATTATTACAGAGATAATAATTCACTTAGTTAGAAGGAGTTCTGACAGGTATGACTCACGGCCAGCTCGATATTGGGCCTAGAGGGTCACACACATATGGTAGGCATTGCGATGAGTAGAGGTTCGGATATGAGATATCCGACGGAGCCCTTGTCTTATTGGATGCAGATCCAATACCCACTAGGGAAAGGACCCATTAGGGTTTTGACACGGGATCTCTATAAATAGGAGGGATTCACAGCCTCATAGGCTAGAGTCTTTGCTTGCCCTTCCTATTCTCCTCTCCCTCTCCACCTCAGAGTAGGCCTGGAGTTTTGAGGAGCGTCGTCGCAACCCTGCTGTGTGGATCACCGCTAGAGAGGAGGACGCTTGACCTCCTTCACCCTCTCCTGAGGATCTGCAAGGAAACAGGGATATACGATCTCCCTAGGTAACACAATCTCTATACGCAGTTTTGTGTTTTGCGGATTTTGCGCACCAATCTTCGCACGACGACGAACATCTTTTTGGGAATCGGGGATTTTTGTTTTCTTGTTCTTCCGCTGCGCATATGATGTCGCCCCCCATGATTTCCCAACATGAACATCCGACGAACTCTCGGCAATCCTCCAGCGGACTCCCGACAAGCTCTTGGACTTTGTGACGATCCTCTTGGCGAGTTCTGATGAGCTTCTATGGCAAGCTCCTGGACTTCTCGGTTGGTTCTCGTAGAACTTCCGATGAACGTCCGGACTTCTGACGAACTCTCGAACTCCCAATGTGATCTTGACCTTGACTCCGACGCAACACCTGCTTCATGTCTTACTACTATCGTAGTTAATCTTGCACACTTTTCTCAACATATAGATTAAATAAAACATATTACAATTGACTTCATTATCAAAATCTAAGATTCAACAGTATCAACCTTGCCTTTAGAAAAATTATTTTTGATAAAAAATAAGCTAAGTTTCTCATACCAAGTCCTTGGGGCTTGTTTCAATCCATAGAGAGCTTTAGTCAATTTAAACATATGATTAGGGAGATTATCATTCTCAAATCCAGGAAGTTGTTCAACATAAACTTCTTCGGAAATAAAGCCATTAAGAAAAGTACTTTTAAAATCCATTTGAAATAACTTAAAATTGTTACTACTAGCATAGGCAAGGAGCATCCTTATGGCTTCTAATCATGCCAAAGGAGTGAAGGTCTCTTTATAATCGATACATTCTTCTTAGTTGAAACCCTTGGCTACTAATCTAGCCTTGTTTCTAACCACGATACCAAATTAATCTTGCTTGTTTCTAAAGACCCATTTAGTACCAATAACTAAATGGTCATTTGGTCTAGGAACAAGCTTCCACACTTCATTTCTCTCAAATTGATTTAATTCTTCTTGCATTGCGATGACCCATGAATCATCTTTTATGGCTTCGTCAATGCATTTAGGTTCAATTTGGGAGAGAAAAGCAGCGTTGACACAAAAATTCTTAAGAGAAGAACGAGTTTGAATCCCTTTCGATGTGTCTCCTATAATTAGCTCGTTAGAATGAGCATCTACATATTTCCATTCCTTCAGTAAAGAAGGTTCGGAAGAAGATGCATCCAAGTTACTAGATGGAGAAAGGAATTCATTTAAATTCAAAGCATCAAATTTAAGATCATCATCAAAATCATTTTTCTTAACTTCGAAAATTTTATTAAAAACAACATGAATAGATTCTTCTATAATCAAAGTTCTTTTGTTAAAGATGTGAAATGCTTTAGAAACAAATGAATAGCCAAGAAAAATTCCTTCATCGGATTTTGCATCAAATTTACCTAAGGCATATTTTTCATTCAAAATAAAATATTTACACCCGAAAACTTTAAAGTATGAAATGCTAGGTTTTTTATTGTTCCACAACTCATAAGGAGTTTTGAAAAGAAGTGGTCTTACTAGAACCCTATTCATAACATAGCATGCCATATTTACGATTTCAACCCAAAAATATTTGAGTAGGCTATGTTCATTCAACATAGTTCTTGCCATTTCTTTTAAATTTCTATTCTTTCTTTCTACTACTCCATTTTGTTGAGGATTTCTTGGAGTAGAGAAGTTATGGTTTTATCAATTAGATCCACAAAATTCTTGGAAATCACAGTTTTAAAATTCACCACCGTGATCACTTCAAATTGACGAAATCATAAAACCCTTTTCATTTTGAACAAGTTTACAAAACTTTGTGAAATACCTAAAGCATTTACTTTTTTGTATAAAAAAATAAGTCAATGTGTATCTACTAAAATCATCCATAATGACGAATGTGTATTTGCTACCTCCTAGGCTTGATGTAGCAATTGGTTCGAACAAGTCTATATGGATCAATTGCAAAGGTCTAGAGGTGCTTATTTGGTTCTTAGGTTTGAAACTTCATTTTATTTGTTTTCCTAGTTGACATACATCACACACATTATCTTTAACAAACTTGATATGAGGAATTCCTCTTACAAGTTTTTTAGATAAAATTTAAGGGATTAGTTTCATGCTAGCATGACCTAATATCTTATGCCAAAGCCAAGCATTATCATTCAAAACCGAAAAGCACATTTCATTACATAGATCATTAATGTCGATAGTGTATACATTATTTTATTTTAAGGCAATCATATATATATTTTTGTTAGTTTTTTAATAATGCAAGCATTAGATTCAAATTTAATAATGTATCCTTTATTACATAATTAACTAATACTTAAAAGATTATGCTTTAAACCATCAACCAATAATAAATCTTAAATAAAAAAGTTGGATTTGTTACCCATGGTTCCTTTGCTAATGATTTTGTTGAATCTCGGATTTTGATGATGAAGTCAATTGTCATTTGTTATATAATCCATATGTTAAGATAACTATGCAGGATTAACTACGATGGAAGTAAGACATGCAGCATGAGTTGCGCCGGAGTCAAGACCATGATCACGTTGGGGGTTCGAGAGTTCGACGAAAGTCTGGACGATCATTGGAGGTTCTACGGGAACAAATCCGAGAAGTCCAGGAGCTTGCCAAAGAAGCTCATCGGAACTTACCAAGTGGATCATCGCAAGTCTAGGAGTTTGCCAGATGTCCGCCGAAGCATCACCAAGGGTTCGTCGGATGTTCGCCGGAAGCTCGCCGAAAGAAGCGATTGACGCACCGAAGCAAGTTACGGTATTAATGTCTTAAATATCGTAGTTAGCATGTAGATTAAGTTAGGAATGAGAGGTGTTCCTATTAACTTAATCTGGGGGCAATTGGGTCGAATGGATCAGCCCATTCAGACCCAAAATTCCTAGCCGACGGTGGCACTGCCTAGGAGCTCAATCTCCCAAGAATGTCAGGCGGTGGTACCGCCCCTGTCAGGCGTTGGTACCACCTGAACTCGGTCTCCGAGCGAAGTTGAGTGGTGGTACCGCCCCTGTCAAGTGGTGGTATCACCTAAGCTTGATCTCCGAGCAATGCTAGGCGGTAGTACTGCCCAGTTATGGCGGTAGTACCGTCAGGACCCCGAAAATCTGGGAGATGATATTTTTGAGCTCCAAATTTGAACCAGTTAGGGGCCTATATAAACCCCACCCTTTCCTGCATGAAAGGGCACTGAAAGCTTACATTTATTCTGAGAATTTGAGAGCTTAAAAGTGTTGTAAAAGGGTAGAAGTTCTTCTCCCTCTTTTCTTCTAAGTTTTGATCATTCAAGAGAGGAGTGGAAATCTGTAAGGGTTGTCTCCTAAGCCCGTCAAAAGGAGTAAAGCTGTAAAAGGGTGGTTGGCCTTCATCTATTGAAGGAAGGCCTCTAGTAGACGTTGGTGACCTCATCGGAGGACGAAGCCAAAAGTGAATGTAGGTCAAGATTGACCGAACCACTCTAAATCTCGGTTTGCATTTACATTCTGCTCTTTATCTTAACTACAAACTGCCTCCATTGCTTTACTTCAACTATACTTTTATTTGATCTTAAGTTGAAGAACTTTCCAAAACCGTTTTCATCAAAAATGCTTTCATCGTACAAATGTCATTTTAAATCATCGAAAGTATTCCGCTGCACTAATTCACCCCCTCCTTCTTAATGCTCTTGATCCTAACAATTGGTATCAGAGCGGGTTTAACTCTCAATTGGATTAAAACCCAAGAGAGATGGCATACATTGGAAACCAAGAGGGCCACTCTATTACACGTCCACCCATGTTCAATGGGACGGACTATACCTACTGGAAGACCCAAATAAGGATCTTCCTTATTTCCATGGATTTTGAACTTTGGAATCTTGTTAAAAATGAATTTTCAAAGTCTTCTCTTCCAATGATTGATTGGAATGAATTGGAGAAGAAGACTTTCGCTCTTAATGCAAAGGCGATGAATGCCTTATTTTGTACGCTTGATAAAAACGAGTTCAATCGTGTTTCGGTTTACAAAACTGCATTTGATATTTGGCACACACTTGAAGTGACTCATGAAGGCACGAGTAGAGTGAAAGAGTCAAAAATCAATCTTTTAATATATTATTTTGAACTTTTTCGAATGAAACCGAGTGAGACCATAGGCGACATGTATACCTGTTTCATGGATGTCGTCAATGGTCTAAAAGGACTCAGTAAAAGTTTTTCGGATTTTGAACTCGTGAATAAGATTCTAAGATCCCTTCCAAAGAGTTGGGACCCTAAAGTCACTACTATTCAAGAGGCTAAAGATTTAAACAACTTCCCTATTGAAGAATTAATCGGGTCATTAATGACTTACGAAATGACTTACAAAGCTCATAAAGAGCAAGAAGACATCCTTCTAAAGAACAGGAAGGATATGACACTTAGAACTTTAGAAGACTACTTGAGAGAAAACTCAAGTGATGAGGACTATGACAATGACTTGGCACTTCTAACAAGGAAAATTAAAAAATTCATTAAAAGAAACAAGTTTAAAAATGCATAAAAAATAAATTTGAACCTAAGAAGGACCAAGTTATTTGCTACGAATGCAAGAAGCCAGGACACTACAAAAGTGATTGTCCCCAAGCCAAGAAGAGAACACCAAAGAAGAAGGCACTCAAAGCAACGTGGGTTGACTCAAGCGTGTTCGAAGAAGAGGAGTCCAATACCGAGCAAGTTGCTTACTATGCCCTAATGGCCATCGGAGAGGAGGTAATGAATTTAATTGATGTAGATTTATCATTTGATGAATTATTAAATGCTTTTCATGACTTATTTGATGAATGCAAAACAATTAGTAGAAAATATAAATTGTTAAAAAAGGAGCATGATAGTCTTATTAGTAATTTCGATAAATTAAAAACTGAATATCATGATAGTTTAGCTCCATGTATAAAATGTCATGGTCTAGAAACTCTCCAAAAGGAGAACTTGCTACTTAAGGACACCTTGAAGAAATTCGAGGTTGGTAGCCAGCCTTTGAATATGATTCTTACAAATAAGGGTCATGTTCCTAAAAGAAGTGGAATCGGATTTGTGAGAAGTCCTCACCAAAATCCAACAACCTTTATTAAAGGCCCTATCTTACATGTTCGGTACTAAAGTAAATGTAACTTTTGTTGCAAACATGGAAATAGAACTTATCATTATCCATTCAAGAAAGTTAGTCCGAACAAACTGATTTGGGTTCCTAAAGGAACCATGATAAATTCTATGCAACATGATAAATAATTTAGATTAGTTTTTGAGGCACCCAAAAGTAAATGGGTACCTAAATATCATCCTTTCTTGTAGAAATATACACCATCACAAGCTAGGAGCAAGAGATAATATCTTGCTTTTTGTGTTCTGAACATTCATGACCCGAGATCCAAAAAGACTCATGATGCTCTCTAACCTAAATGATAAAAGGAGGATTAGTAGAATTAATACTATACATTACTGAGTGATATTGATACAATCCTGTTTGATCCCTCAGATTTTGGAGCTCATAATTCTCCCTTCACATATCCTTTGGATTTCTGAATTCATCACATTCATTCCTTCTTCATTTTATTTTCAGATCCAACTTACGTCTTGCAAGCCATATTTGTCATGAACTAGCAAAGCTTACAAACTTATATAATAAGTCATGAACATGTAGAAAATTGTATACGACATTTGAAGTAGAGTATGCACTTCACAAGATCTATCATGAACGTATGAAATCTCTCATCTTGTGATGGAAACTTTACCTAATTATGTAATTAAGATTGATTGCTCCTCAAATAATTTTTTTTTGTAAATTGAAAACATCCACATTAGCCCACACAGCCCTCAAAATAGTGCTCACCGCTTGTAGGTGGTGGCACCGCCCAACTAGCGTAGCATCGCCGGTTGTCACGGGTAGCAAGCGGTTGCACTGCCCAGCCAGCGGTGCCACCGCCTGCAACTCTGCCCCCTTTGTAAATCGAGCTAGGGCCGGTAGTAGAACCGACCCCAACTCACTCTCTCTTCTCCTCCTAATAGCTCTAAAATCTTCTCCACCTCCATTCCTCCCCTTTAGCTGCCCAAAAATTGCCCATTTCGTGCAAGATCAAGAATCAATCATTCATCTTCTTGAAGATCTCAACTAAGGTATTCTCTAAGAGGCTTTTGATTTCTGTTTTGAATCATCTACTCTTGCTCATTATTATCTTCCTAAATAGTAGTAGTTATGGGCTCTAGAAGATCCTCTAGGGACAAAGGGAAGAGGAGATTAGAAGAAGACTTTGATTCCACCATTTTCGATTCAAAACTTCATGCCCAAAAATTTGCTTCCATAGAGTTTAGAAATGTCCATAAGGGAAAGTATGTTGATCTAAATGAACTAAGTAATTTAGAGACAATTCAATGGTTTGCAAATTTAGATCTACTCCCAATCCTACAAATTAGTGAACCCATCTACCCAAGACTTGTTAGGTTGTTTTATAACAATCTATGTATAGATGAAGAAGAAAGAGTGTCTACCTATCTCTTAGGACAATATATTTCCATTACGGATAGATTCATTTGTGACATGATAGATATTCCCGTAAAAGATAGAGGATGTTATTTTAGAGGATTGTGGGATGATGAAATAGATGGGACAACGTACGTTGAAGCCTTAGGAATAATTTTCGGTAATCCCAACTTAGTGATACTTCCTAAAAGTTGTGAACATCTATTACCACTAAACACTAAAGTGTTAGGATCGGAGCGGCACTAAGAGGGCGGGGGGTGAATTAGTGCAGCAGTAAAGTACGATAAACTTTCGACGATTTAAACACTTTCGGAAACTTCGTACGATAAAAGCAATGTTTCATTTGAAACCATTTCGATTGCATTTTAACTTGAAGGCATACGTAAGAAGGAGACAAAGAGGTAGAGCATCAAAGTGAAGATGGTTTGCAGTAATATAAATGACAATAAGATAAACGCAAACCGATTTATAGTGGTTCGGTCATGCAACCTACATCCACTTGTGAAGCCTTCTTCGATGAGGCTCCCAACTTCCACTAGCAAATCACTTTGAAGGGGAAGGACAAATACCCCTCTTACAACCTTTTACAAGTGGTTCACTCTCTTACAAATTTTCAAAGAGAAAGAAGGAGGTGAACACTCAAGCAATTGAAAACAAAAACTTGCTAAAGACTTTGCTAAGACTTTTATCTCAATCTCTTGCTTCTCAAAGGTTGTGTTCTTTGCTGAGAATTGAGGGGTATTTATAGGCCCCAAGAAGATTCAAATTTGGGCTCCAAATTTTGAATTCTCTTGGGTTCCCGAGGGTGGCGGTGCCACCGCTTGTCAGTGTCGAACACTGACAGTATCCTGGCGGTGCCACCGCTCAGTCCAGCGGTGCCACCACTTGGTTCTCGGGTTCTAGGCGGTGCCACCGCCTAATTTGGTGGTGCCACCGCCGACACTATTTCAGCTCACTGGTTGGGCTCCAAACTTGGCCCAAACCAGTCCGAACTCGGGCCCAATTGACCCCTACTTGGGTTATAGGATTAACACCTAATCCTAACCCTAATTAACATGCTAAAAATGAATTTAAAGACATTTCCTAAGCTATTACAAAGTCCACAAGTCAAGACTTCTTCCGGCGAGCTTCTAGCGAACTTCCGGTGGTCTTTTGATAAACTCTCAGAAACCATTCTGCGGACTCCCGGCAAGCTCCTTGACTTCACGATTTGATCTTGGCGAGTTCCAATGAGCTTCTTCGGTAAGCTTTGATCTTTCTCGGTGAGCTCCACGAACTTCCAACGAACCTTCCGGCGAGCTTCCGAAAAACCCTTCGGCAAGCTCCCTACTCATTCTCGGCTAGTTCCGGCAGCATTCCCGATGAACCTTCAAACTTCCGTCGAACTCTCGAACTCGCAATAAATCCTTCGCGCTTGACTCCGACACTTTGTTTCGCTTTATGTCTTCATTGTTATCGTAGTTAATCCTGCACACACAAACCAAAGATTAAATCATAAACACATATCAAGTGGTTTCATCATCAAAATACGAGATTCAACATAAAGTACTTCATCATATTCTCCCTAAACAATACCATCATGATGAAGTGAGTCAAATGGAACTAGGAACCACATACTAGATCATGAAAGAACATAACATCTGTTTTGGTTACCTTATCCAACAAAACATGATAGAAATATCTAAGAAAGACATGATGCTTCTATATGATGGTATAATCACTAGAATACTTAATGCCTATAATATTCTAATACCACCCGATGAAGAGATAATAAAGATAGATAGATTTAGCGTAATAAATAAAAATCTACTTCACCGAATGAGATGTTTATTTAGAAATGGAATGTGGGTTAGAATGCCTAGAAGAACCGATCCCCCTCAACCTGAATCAGAAATAGAAACACTAATCTTTAGGGGTACTCAATCTCCTCCGACTAGTCCCTTTGAGGAAACACATCCATTTGAGCAAGCTCCTGCATCATCTATCGAAGACATAGGGATTCGGATGGATTGCTTTGAACAAAGACAAGATCTGCTTGAATATCGCCAAGATCAAATCCCATCTGAGCTGCAGCAAATTCATCAACAATTTGACTCCTTATTTAGGCATTTTAATTTTCCACCTCTTGAATGAGCTTGTATATGTAAATGTGGTCATAATTTCTTCTTGTCTTGTTGTAACAATTATGTTGTTGTAAACTCTTTATGCTACTCACCTTGATCACAATGCCCCTTGCCTTGATAACTACTAATCATTGATATGTTTTACTTAATGTATTATTTGATGAGCATATGCAGAGTTAGGAATATTAATGTAGATTGAACATCGTTTTTGGATTTTCCTTGAATCTCTTTACGCTACTTGTTTTCAAATTTTTCTTGATCACTTAAGTTTCACGTTGAGATTGAATGCTTCTATAACATGCTTACTTTATAAGTTGAAAATCTTGTGACATGGTTTCCATGATGAGCATGTTATACTCTCATTGTGATTTGAGAAGATTCATACATCGAATTCTTAATCCTTGAGCACTACAAAATTATGTCCGAATGCAAAAACTTATTAAAATTATTTTTCGGACTTTCTTGATTCAATAATCAATCACTTAATGCTATGATGAGAAGTTTACACTATTACATGTCTTAATAACATGTTGGAAATTATGTATTTTGGATACAAAAATTTTCATGATGATAAGCATGTGTTATTTTCATGAGTGTATTTGAAAAACATATGGCAAAAATATGTCCGAATGCATGAACTTATTAAAATCATTTTTTGGACATTCTTAATTCATTCACTTAATTGCTATAATGAGAATTTTACACTATTACATGCCTTAATAACATGTTGGAAATTATGTGTTTTGGATACAAAAATTTTCATAATCATGAGCATGTTTTATCTTCATGATTGTGTTTGAAAATCTATAGCAAAACCATGTCCGAATGCATGAAAGTATTAAATTTTATTTTCGAATTTTCTTGATCCTAACATGATTTAGTATTTCTCTTCTGGACTTAATATAGCTTTCATAAGCATATGCCATAACGAGTTTGTTTCATATCATTGACATATGGAATCAATTAACAAATGCATCTCTTATAGACTTATCGTGTGAAAAATATTTTTTCGAGAAATGGATTTGATGAAATGATTCCTTCTTATAAATTCCTTCTTGAAAAAGGAAGATATTATTTTAACACTTGCAAGGATTTGATTCACATACATATCTTGATCCTTGCAAAAATGAAGCGTGATTTAATCTCTTATCGATTTTAACTTCATTCAAGTAAACTCACAAATGACTTTCCTCCTTCATGTAAAAAGGTAATGCCAAATAAAAAGGAAGAAGTAATGAAAGCTATCTCCATGTCATGTTTTCCTTGAGATGTTTGTATAATTGGTATCCTATCACTCATTGTTGAAAAATGACATGAATCATTACCGCACTTATGCTTAAAGTTTGCTTAAATAGTTCTCCTTTTTGTTGATGACAAAGGGGGAGAAATACATAGTAAATTGATGATAGAATTGCTATGAGTGCCATATATGAATTATGTTAAGATATCAAAATCTTGCATCGAAATATATGATAAATTGGTGATAGAATTGCTATGATTGCCATATTTTCACTATGCCATATTTAAGATATCTAGAGCTTACATCGCAATTCTACAAATTGATATCTTATCATGTGATGAAATGCTATGATTGCTAAACACTTGAAACGTTTGCATTATGTTAAGATATCAAGAACTTACATCGCAATTCTACAAATTGATATCTTGTCATGTGATGAAATGCTATGATTGCTAAACACTTGAAATATTTGCATTATGTTAAGATATTAAAAACTTACATCACAATTTTACATGTTGATATCTTACCATAAGATGAATTGCTATGATTGCTATCTCACATTTGAAATATAAAACCTGAAAATGGATGTTAAGATTTGACATCATTTTCAGAGAGATACATCATGATAGGAATCATGATGAGAGTATTGATAAGGTTAAACGATCTTAACTTATCAATATGTCTCTTAAATTCAAAGGCTTTGAATTCAAGAATGACTTATCTTAAATATGGCATATAGATAGGGGGAGTTAAGGTTAACTCCGTTATCAATTAATTGTCATCATCAAAAAGGGAGAGATTGTTGAATCTCGGATTTTGATGATGAAGTCAATTATCATTTGTTATCTAATCCATATGTTGAGATAAGTGTACAGGATTAACTACAATGGAAGTAAGACATGCAGTAGGAGTTGCGCCAGAGTCAAGACCACGATCACGTTGGGGGTTCGAGAGTTCGGCGGAAGTCCGGACGGTCGTCGGAAGTTCTGCGGGAACAAATCCGAGAAGTCCAGGAGCTTGCCAAAGAAGCTCGTCGGAACTCACCAAGTGGATCGTTGTAAGTCCAGGAGTTTGCTGGAAGTTCGCCGGAGTATCGTCGAAGGTTCGTCGGAAGTTCGCCGGAAGCTCGCCGGAAGAAGCAATTGATGCACCGGAGCAAGTTGCAGTATTAATGTCTTAAATATCGTAGTTAGCATGTATATTAAGTTAGGAATGGAAGGTGATCCCATTAACTTAATCTGGGGGCAATTGGGCCCTTGATAGACCTAAATTGGGCCGAATGGATCATCCCATTCGGACCCAGAATTCCTGGCTGGCGGTGGCACCGCCTAGGAGCTCAGTCTCCCAGGAATGCCAAGCGGTGGTACCACCCCTGTCAGGCGGTGGTATTGCCTGAGCTCGATCTCCGAGCGAAGCTGAGCGGTGGTACCACCCCTATCAGGTAGTGGTACTACCTGAGCTTGGTCTCCGAGCAATGCCAAGCGGTAGTACCACCCAGTTATGGTGGTAGTACCGCCAGAACCTTGAAAATCCAGGAAATGACATTTTTGAGCTCTAAATTTGAACAAGTTGAGAGCCTATATAAACCCCACCCTTTCTTGCATGAAAGGGCACCGAAAGCTTGCATTTATTCTGAGAATTTGAGAGCTTAAAAGTGTTGTAAAAGGCTAGAAGTTCTTTTCCCTCTTTTCTTCTAAGTTTTGATCATTCAAGAGAGGAGTGGAAATCTGTAAGGGTTGTCTCCTAAGCCCATCAAAAGGAGTAAAGCTGTAAAAGGGTGGTTGGCCTTCGCCTATTGAAGGAAGGCCTCTAGTGGACATCGGTGACCTCATCGGAGGAGGAAGCCAAAAGTGGATGTAGGTCAAGATTGACCAAACCACTCTAAATCTCGGTTTGTATTTACATTCTGCTCTCTATCTTAATTGCAAACTGCCTCTGTTACTTTACTTCAACTATACTTTTGTTTGATCTTAAGTTGAAGAACTTTCCGAAATAGTTTTCATCGAAAACGCTTTCATCGTACGAATGTCATTTTAAATCGTCGAAAGTTTTTCGCTGCACTAATTCAACAACCCCCCCCCCCCGCCCTAGTGCTCTTGATCCTAGCAGATTTTACCCTTGTTATTGTCTCTGAAGGTAACATATCCTTCATCTATGCTAGTGAGCTTAAAGAATTGAGATGGATCTCCGGTCATATGCCTTGAGCATCTACTATCAAGATACCATCTCTTGCTCCTAGCTTATGATGGTATATTTTTCTACAAAAAAGGATGATTTTTAGGTACCCATTTGACCTTGAGTGTCTAAAAAATCGATCTACATGGTTTATCATATTGCATTGAGTCATTTGAGGTTCTTTTAGGAACCCAAATCAATTTATGTGGACTATATTTCTTGAATGGACATTTGTACGCAACATGTCCAAGTTTGCAATAAAAGTTGCATTTAGTGTAAGGTGATACATACAAGATAGGACCTTTAATAAAGGTGGTTGGATTTTGGTGAGAGCATGTTCCTTTTTCAAAGAGTTATATTTTTTACTCAAGATTCTACATTCATCAAACAATTCATAAAAAGCATTTGAAAGCTCATCGAAAGTTAAATTTGCGTTTAGTGAACTTGTTACTTCATCTCCAATAGCCATTAGCGTATAGTGAGTAACTTGCTCGGTGTTGGTTGGCTCCTCTTCTTCGGAAGCACTTGAGTCATCCTATGTAGCTTTGAGAGCCTTCTTCTTTGGTTGCCTCCTCTTTGCTTGGAGACATTCACTCTTGAAGTGTCACAGCTTTTTGCATTCATAACATATCATTTGTTCTTTCTTAGGTTCAAATTTATTTTTAGTGTCATTTTTAAATTTATTTATTTTTATGAATATTTTGAACTTCTTTGCTAAGAGTGCCACATCATCATCAAAGTCTTCATCACTTGAGTTTTCTTTTAAGTGGTCTTCTTGTGTTCTCAGTGCCATATTCTTCCTGTTCTTTGAAAGGGTGTCCTTAAGCTCTTCATGAGCTTTACATGTCATTTTTTAGGTCATGGCCCAATTAGTTCTTCAAGAGGAAAATTATTTAAATCTTTGGCCTCTTAAATGACCATTACTTTAGGGTCCCAACTTTTTGGAAGGGATCTTAAAATCTTATTAACAAGTTCAAAATCTGAGAAACTTTTACCAAGTCCTTTTAGACCATTGACAACATTTATAAATCGAGTGTATATGTCTCCAATGGTCTCACTCGGTTTCATTCGAAATAACTTATAAGAATGCACTAAAAGATTAATTTTTGACTCTTTCACTCTACTAGTATTTTCATGAGTCACTTCGAGTATGTGCCAAATGTCAAAAGCCATTTTACAAATCGATACTCGATTAAACTCGTTTTTATCTAATGCATAAAACAAGGTATTCATAGCCTTTGCGTTTAAAGTGAAAGTCTTCTTCTCCAACTCATTCCAATTGTTCATTAGAAGAGAAGACTTTTGAAAATCATTTTCTATAATATTTCATAATTTGAAATACATTGAAATTAGGAAGATCCTTATTCTAGTCTTATAATATATGTAGTCTATCCCATTGAATATGGGTAGACGTGTAATTGAATGATCCTCTAGGTTGCCGGCAAATGCCATCTCTCTTGGGTTTAAAACTAAATGAGATTGAACCTTGCACTGATACCAATTGTT